>NC_058130.1:490849124-490910395 GCF_016433145.1 Gracilinanus agilis | reverse complement strand
TTAAAGTGAAAAGTTATTTTAATTTTATTTATTGGTGTACTATCAAAGCAGTTCTGAAATTGAAGAGTTGGCATTTTCCTTTATGACAGTTCTTAAATTATTTAGTGATGGTAAGAAGAAAAGGAATAGCACAATATCATATTTATTGCAATCAATATAATTTAAGCAGAAACCAAATAAACCATCCTGAACAAATGCATTTAGTAACAGTAATAGAGAGTACATTAATATCATTGCCCTTCAGTATTTCACTACCTCTGTCACTTTTATTCTTAAAGCCATGTTCTTTCTACTCCTCAAAATATTCAATTTAACACTGATCATGTTGAAAAGAACTCATTGAAACAGTACACTGAATCGACCATAATCATCTGGACAAAAATTGGCCTCAGCTGAAAATGAAGGAGATAGAGATGTTTAGAGCCATAACTAACAATGTTTGAACCTGTGGCTAGAGGCATAAAATGAACCCAGGGCCCTCAAATGAAAAAAATTTTAAAGTTGAGTAGTCGAGGGCAAGAGTGGGCAGTGAGGGGAGGGAGGGGAAGAGAGACAGAGGCTGTCAGAGCATGAACCACCATAAGTGATAAAGATCCAAGGAAATCACCAGGACTACAGGAAGAGGAGAACAGGTTGAAGGGAGGAAGAAGCCAGACTTGAGTATAGTCAGAGGTGGGGAATAAGAGGGAGGTATAACTGCTGGAGTGGGAGTCCTGGTAGCTTCCTTTTTGCAATAATTATTCTTTTTTAACTAGGTGCTAAGTTCAGTTGTTTCTACAGCTGCTGAAGGAGTCCAAATGCTGTCAGCATCTATTAAATTTCTGCGCCCTTGGGCAAAACCCTAGTTGCATGGTTGATCCTGTTCCTAGAATGATGTCATCCTAAATCAGCCCCATTTAGGGAAGTCTCCCTGGTCTTATGACTGGAGTGCTATTGGCTGCAGTGTTTTGCATTCTGGGGCTCTTTGTCTTTTGCTCCCTCTAATCAATCACCTAAGTTTGTATGGTGTTTGCTTTTGTATCCCAAAGTAGATGTGGAACAGCATATCCTAATCAAAGGTTAGAATTCATGAACACATATTTAGGCAAACATAATTAATTTATGTAACCATTTAGCCCTTATCAACTTTAGAGCTTAGATTTCTAGGTAAATACCTTAAAAATACAGACCATCTGTTTTCAGTTGTAACGCATTTATAGTGAAATTAAAAGAAAAAAATTACTTCCAAAGTATTCTAAGTTTAATATACTTCAGTGTGACACATCACTTCCCATGAAAATATATAGACCTAGAGTAGGTTCCAAAAATTCTCAGTCTCTAGGGTATGATTTTTTAAAAATCCAATTAAAGTACATTATCTAAAAGGTAGAATGGACTCCTAGCAGTTCAAAGAGCAGACTCTTTTATAAAACATTCCATTTTTTTTCTTGTTCAGAAAATCCAAGATATCTTTCTTGGTAGCCCCATACTGGGACCTTTGTTATGACTCTAGTCACTTGCTTTAATATCGATTGTACCACTTCAACAAATGACAGAAATCTTTATTATCTACAGCCAAGATGGCTATTAACTTTTAATGCCCATTAAAACAGAAAAATTGTGAAAGGAAGTCAGTGCTTATAATTGAGCTTTAAAAATACAGAACTACAGAAATCTTGGTTTTATATAGTCCTTTAGTGAGATCTCTGTACGTTTCTTTTACATGCAAAACCATTCATAATTCTTCAAATTAAGATTTCATTGTCAATCTGACATTTCACTCAAACTCCCCCTTTCTTTCCTCATTATATGTTCATAAAGGAGTTTGCTACTATGAATATATTAGTTTTTGCAGTTCAGATGTAAAGGAAGAACAGATATTTTTTAGCAGAAGGAAACACTTCCCAACAAATGCTCCCTTCTTCTGGTGATTTCCTGCTAATCTGGTACCAATGCAGCCTTTAATTTTAGATTATAAGGAGTAAATACAAATGCACCTGTGAAAGTACTCCAAGGAAACAGAATGGGATTTGCCTAAATAGTCATTAGGGGTCACTCTTGTTCCATTAAAATACAATTGTAAATCTACTTTTATCCACAAATAAGATTGTTCTTAAAGGTTACCATTTATAGAACAATTAAAAAGTAGCCACAAACAATCAAAGGAAAGGAATTCCCCCCCAAAATATCACAACTAAAAATATGAATGACTAAAAATCACATGATATTTAAATTTTCATTTATATTTCAGTATTAAATGGATAACGAGTATTTAACTTATTTTTAATTTATTTTGAACATCTCATTCAGCTTTAAGATTTTTTATCTACAAAGCAATGGTGTTTTAATTACCTGGGCATGATATAGATCAAGAGCTTTGAAAAATCACTCCAATTTGTCCACTTGCCTACAGCCCCAATACAACTGGCATACAGTGAAACATATCACCATTGGGTCCATATGGTTTTAGCATAAGCAAAGTGTGTTTTTTACATGATATTTTAAAGAACATGTGCTCAGGGACAGTTTAGTTAGAAGATCTAACTTGAGATCTATCATAATTGAAGATGTAAAAGTAATTTGACTTTTTTTTCTTTAAAATACATTTCTACTCTTAATCTACATTTTATTAACATACTCTTAGTTGGTGTCCTAAGATAAAGAAGAATCAATTGTTTACTGAGAAACGAAGGGAAAATCCCACCTAACTGTTGTTTTCAAGTTGGGGATTTTGAGAAAATCCTAAACCACAAAGATGACTTATATAGTAATATATCGTCATTTTATTTAGTGTTTGGCTATATATTGAATTCTTCTTATACTCTAACTTAGTTAGAAATCTAGAGGCCCTTCAAATCTCTCTCTCTCTCTCTCTCTCTCTCTCTCTCTCTCTCTCTCTCTCTCTCTCTCTGTCTCAACACACTTATCCATTTACGTACCCAACACTATGGCTTGTTTTCATTCTTGTCATATTGATATATGATGAAATTAAATTTAGCTATTTATTGCTAAAAGGGTCTAAAATATGATCAAACAACAAAGTCTTTCTCATATTGTTTTTTAATAATTATTATTATTCTAAGTGTTTTACTTGAGATTTTATACTTCAAAATTTTCAAAATGTTTCCACAAACACATGTGGAAGTATATAAATCAATGCAACATGCACATAGGTTTATGTATGTACATATACACATATGTATACATCCATGTGCTTATACACATGCACACATACACACACTCATTTTCCTTCAGACGTGTACGCATATACATACACATGCTTATTTTTTGAAACATAAATATTTGCACATAGGCTGCCATAAACAAAAAAATCTCCAATACTTCCAGACCACTGCAGGATTGACTGAGTGGATGCAGAATGGAATGAGATAAGGAAAGAACTGAACTTGAGTTTGGTCTAGAGCAGTGGTTCCCAAACTTTTTTGGCCTACTGCCCCCTTTCCAGAAAAAAATATTACTTAGCCCCCTGGAAATTATTATTTTAAAAAGTTTTAATAGCAGTTAATAGGAAAGATAAATGCACCTGTGGCCATCACCACTTTCCTGGATCGCTGCAGCACCCACCAGGGGGCGGTAGCGCCCACTTTGGGAATCACTGATCTAGAGGGAGGAAAGTGTGACATAACACATACTATGAAACCTATATTTTGGTAGGAGGCTGAATTTGCTACTTACTTTGTGACTCTGGGCCAATCACCTAATTTCTGTTTGTCTCAGTTTCCCTGTCTATAAAATGAGAAAAACAATATCACATACTTTCCAAGGTTCTTGTGAGGATAAAATGAAATAATTGTGAAGCACTTAGCACAGAGCCTGACAGAAAGTAAGCCCTTTATAAATGTTAGTTTGATGATGATGATGATGATGATGATGATGATGATGTTATTTGAGAATTTTTTGACTCAAAAGTTTTCCTGGTTTCTTTGGAATAAAATTTTTTTAACAAGATTAGAAAAATTCAGCTTAGAAAGAACACAAACCAGATTTTATTGTTCTTTCGTCATTTCAGATAAGTCTGACTCTGTAACACCAGTTAGGGTTTTCTTGGCAGAGATACTAGAGTGACTTGCTCTTTCCTTCTCCAGCTCATTTCACAGATGAGGAAACTGAAGCAACCTGGGTTAAGTGAGTTACTGAGGCTCACACAGTAAATATCCGAGACCAGATTTGAACTTAGGCCTCCTTGACTCCAGGAGTGGTATTCTATTCACTGCTGCCCCAAACTAGATTTTACTGAAGGAATAAAATCATCTTTATGACCAAGAATTGCTAATCTATATTGTGGTAATAGATAAAGAAGAGTAAAATAACATTTTTTAAATAAAATAACTATCATATCCAAACTCACATGGAACTTTAGTTTAATTATTCAAGTTTAAATTTTCCATTTATCTGAATATCATATATATATATATATATTCATCTTAGGATCATTGAATCTAAAGCTAAATGGAACATGAGAAATTACTTAGATGGAGCAACCTTCTTATTTTGAAGATGAGGAAATTGAAGCCCAGAGAGAAAACACATTATGCCCATGTTCACAGAAGTAGTAGTTAGTAAGAAACTAGATCCTTCAAAGAGAGGTCTAATTGCCAAGGAACCATTTGGTTAATGTTTTAATGAATTTCTTTAAAAATAGTTCTTATTGTGCTTTCATTAAAAAAATCCTACAGGACTGGTTAGTTAGCAAGAAGAGATAATATATTTCATTTGCTTTTTGCTGCAATTTTTTAAAAGTAAGTATTTTTCATTAGCCCAAAGGACTCTGAAAAAAATATTCTGGACATGTCAAAATAAGAACTTTAAAATTAAAGAACTGTCAGAATAGGCTATTTTTTAGGCCTGCCAACTTTGAGAGAGTCCTTTTAAATCCCTTCACTGGCCCCTGTTTGTATTGCTTTACCTCTGATTTATGTGCAGGCATTGGGACTAAATAAGACCTTCCAAGTCCCATAACTAAAACACTTCTCTTGGCTCCAGCATTTCAACCATCTCTTAACAATCCTGTACTTAACTTTTCTCTCCTACTCCTATTGTTGACAATATATCTCTTACTATTGAGCCTCATTGCCGATTCCCTAAACCTCTTCTTCAAAATAAATCCTCTGACCTTCTATTTCTAATGTCTAATGACCAAAACAGGCTCCTCACCAGCTCTCCGAGTAATCTTATCTTTTCTGTCACTGACTGTATAAATCTACTTCTGCCACAGGCAAACTGACTTCAGTCATGTTCTCTGAATACTTACTACAGAGCCTGCTATCAATGTATCTTTTTATAGAATTTCCTGTATAATGTTGTTCAATTTGCCCCCCCTTTCCCTTTCTACCCAAACCCTTCCTCCCTTTTGTCAATATTAGACTACATAGAGTATTTTTTTTTGTGCTATTTGAAAGGTTTATAGGTAAACATTTTTTTTTCTATTTGGACAGTGGTGTATTTTAAGTAACCCTTTCTTTATGATAAGCTTTCTTCAACTTCTCTGAAATAGTAGAAATAAATTTTAAGGAAGATTATCATAAAATGCAAGTTTAAAAACCTGGTTTCATTTATTTAGCACTGGTTGTTCAAACTTTTTCACTGTGAAATGGTGATCTTTTGCCAAGTTCCGGGTTATAAAATTCTGTGTATGACTGGAAACACAATCAAGGCTCCTTATGGTAAGTTCCTGGGGAATTCTATCCTATACTTATAAGGTTAGAACTCGGAAAACCATTGTCCTTAGGGAGGTAAGTCATGACTTTATATATTCCAAAGCTAGTTCAAAGGATCCATTCTGGAAAACTGGGTTGATTATGAATTTTCTCCTGAAATAAACCTTCTTATACACCATTTCTGGAAGGCTTGGATGCTTTTGATTTGCTCTGGAAGTTAAAGCCCTCTTCTGTAGTCTAGGCAGAGGGTTGGTTTAGGTTCTGGTATTTGAAATTCTCTACCTTTTATGCCCTTATTTCAGCATCAGAAACTCACTTGATTCCAAGAACTTTCTGGTAAGGTCTTTCAACAAGACTTCAAACCTGGGCTTGTCTAATTTCACCCTTGGGGAAAAGGGTCTGCTCCTCCACTAGGTTTATGAAACACCAGACCAATGGTCATTAATTATAATAGATGATCCAATGGAACAGAGTTGGTTTGAATGCACAATAATCTCATTTTTTTTAATGCGGTGTCAAAAAAGATATCTTCTGATTGACTGCTAGATCTGGAGTTAGGAGTTCTAATCCAACCCCAGACATTTACTAGCTATGTGACTCTAGAAGCACTTCATCTGATTCTGGGCATTTCTACTAACTGTAATTCATGCCTGGAACTTTCTCCTTCTCTATAACCAACTCTTAGCTTTCCTGGCTTCTTTCAAGTCCCAATTATAAATCTACCTTTTTAAAGGAAGTCTAGTCATTCACCCTTAATTCTAGTGCCTTCCTTTTCTTTAATATCTCTAATTTATGTTGCATATATCTTGTTTGTATGTAGTTGACTGTGAACTCCTTGAGAGCAGGGATTCTCTTTAGCCTTTGTTTGTATTCATAGCTTTTAATAAAGGCCTTAGCCTATATCACGTAAATATATCTAAAATAGTTAATATTTATTGATCAACTGACAATTTCTGTCTACTGCAGTTTCCTATAATACAAAATATTCCACCCATAATACTAAATACTAAATAATAATTTCACCTACTTCTCAAGGTTCTTGTGAGGATCAAATGAGATAATAATTATAAAGTTCTTTGCTAATCTTAAACTACCATATAAATACTAGCTATTAATATTACTCTAATAAATAGTACAGTGATTTATTATTTCAGTGATTGTTGATAGTCTCCAATGAATAGTTTTTTTTATTTCTAACAAAAAGCAGTCATTTCCTTACATAAAATATTTGCATGATATTCATATGCATGTGTAATCATGCACCTTTTTTTAAATTCAGCACAATAAAGTTCAAGCAAAAGCTTCATGCTTAAGTATGAGATGCTTACAGTTTTAAGAGTTAGAAAAGTATGTTAGGAAAATGGCAGAAGTCCAGGCACTAGTCTGCTTAACCTACAAATGAAATTGAAAAAGTATGCAGTCTTTCATTGACCAAGATAGCTTACTAAAAAATGTACATTTAGTTCTTTTCTAATAAAGGTGATGAATTTATACTATTCAGTCATGCCCTCTTGACCAGTTCTCTTTTTGACAAATGGCCTACATTTCTAAAATGGCAATTATCAAGGGAATAGTCTCTGGTCAAGGGACAAAGAGATGCCAGCTGACACATTCATGGAGAGATGCTGAAATGTTGGCAATATTTGCACTATATCTACAAAACTGAACAACCAGAGAGGCACTTATATCCTCAAAGGAATTTACCAGAATTCTTTTACTTCCTAGCATTAACCAGTCATTTTTCCCTGGTCTGGGATAGAGTACAAGGAAAGTGTTTTATTTTTCAGGCTCTAGCTTTATCTACTTTGGCCATACTCATAGATGGCAGCTGAAGCTTCCATTTCTAAAGTCACTGAAATCATTCAAACAAATACTAGCAATGGAAATAATTCTGGTAAATACTACTGATGAAAAGACTTCAAAAGGTCAAGGCCGTCATCGTTACTATTGCTATTTGTTGAGTGCCTGTTGAGCTCACCCCTTTATAAGACATATTGAAGGACATGGTCCCTGCCCTAAAGGCTTAGAGATTAAATTAGAAAGACAAGCACATCAGCCAAGCAAGTGGTTAGTTCTAAGAGCTAAAGGTTCCGGAGCACTGATATTTGGTTTTATTTTTCTACTCTTCATCTTTGTTTTTTACATCTTACCTTTTCAGAATGGTCTTCACTAGATCTGTAGAAAATTTGATTTTGTGAAGGGTCTTTTATAGAAGGAAAGAATAATCTGAAAGTAGAAAAATTTGGAGGATAGATAAAAACAGGTATTACTAGAAATATGAAATCACAGAATCACAGAATTTTACAATTGGAAGGACTTTAATTGCAACCAATTACAATCCATTCTATTTTCCACCCCAATAGCATCTCCAGTACAGCAATCATGTCAAATATATTCAGAAGGATGAAAATACAGTTTGAATGTGAAGTAATTGATTCTAAACAGAGAAACAACTTACTCAGCTGAAGTTTAGGGCATAAAAACTAATATAATATAGATATTTATAGCACAAAAAAGTTAGCCTTCTGTGAAAAGAAACCTTCCTAAGTTTAGAATGTTTGCAGGGATATGTCTCTCTGTGGCTTCATGTAATTCAATTTATGGCAATATTACATATTCTAAGTAATTTTCTAAAGTTATTTCCTTGAACAATCTTCTTCCACAATTTCCCATTCTTTGACTTTCTTATAACAATTAGCTTGTCAAATAATGCATAGTATCAGAAATTTTAAAATAGGTTTTATTGCCCTGATAATATTTATGGAAATGTATTATTGAATAGAACAAGTATAAAGATTTAGGCCTCAGATTTGAAAAAAATGTAAAACTTAATTATTCTTTCAAATCAAATCTAGCTTTTCCATATTAATACATTTGTGAAATATATTGGTATTTCTCTATTATGTAAGGCAGTTGACATTTTCTAAAAATACTATTAAATTTCACACATATTAAAAATGTTTTTCCTTAATTGCTTAAAACAAAGATTGAATAAACTCCCAACCAAGACTATAACAAATCAGAATCCAGGATTACAGAAATGTGTATTACAGTAAGAAATCACTGAGACAAAACTAATCATCATTTAGATTATCAGCAGAAGATGATTAATAAACAAAGGATTGGGTAGCAAGGGCTGTAGAAGCTATATTTGGGTAGCCAAATGTTTTAGCTTTTGTAAATGATAAAAAGGTCTAAGCAGCTTAAGAGAGGAAAAGTAATCATTCAAATTACAAATTTAAGAATTTCAAATTATATACTTCATCAAGTTTAGTCCATTATAACTTATTCAGTAGATTTGATATAATAGAATGAAATAATGATTTGATGGTCCAAATACCTTCTGGGCTTATAGACTATTGTCTATACAATTGCTGGAAGGCTTACCGAAGTACCATGGTTAAGTTAGTTGAGGCTTTCTCAGGTTTAGAGCAGCAAAAACATATTCCTGTTAACATTTGAAGTTATTTCAATACTAAGAGTCAAATTATTTCACAAGAACTTCTGTTATGAAGAAAAATCTACTTGAAGTGATTAATAGGTTCTATTCTTTAGAAAGAGAACTTCCTTTTTCAAAAGGGCATCTGGGAAGAGAAGGGCTATCTTTTTTTTTTTTTAATCTTTTCTTATAAGCAAGAAAGAGAAATGGCCTCAGAAGTGTCTTCAGAGTCTAAATACTATACAACTTCAGTGAAAAGACCACTAAATTCCTAAAGATATTTTTCAAGAGCCATTTTTTCCTTCAAACATTTACTATATTCCTTTTTGAGGTTAGTTATTAGTGTTGAGTGGCCATCTCTTACAGACTCTCAAAATGCTCCTGGAGCTGTCCCTTATCCACATATCCTTTGGGAATATTCCTGATAAGGAGGTAATCACAGTTGACTATAGCATGTGATTCAGAAACCACTACAGTTGCTCCATATGTCTTCACTCAATTTTTATGAACATTTTTTTTATACTGTAGTCATGACTGTGTCCTGTGGAGATCAATTGAAAGTAACTAGTAAGTTATGAACTTCATAATTTAACTCATATTCCAATAGATTTAAGCAATGTTTTTTGCGTACCACCATTCTACATTCTAATAAGAAGGTTTCCTGAAACTTTCAGGGATACATTTGTAATGAGTGACATGCCTCTAGTCATTCTTACTTCTTAGACATTATGGCATGAATGATGTTAATGAAATCTAAGTTTTGGCCCAGCAATAACCTGCCACTAGAGGATAAATATTGAACCTAAGCCTCAGCATCACTTTTTTGTTAGTGGGAGACTGATGTCAAGGCACAGCCACAGATTCCATTAATATTATTGCTATTACACCAAATGTAAAAATCTTTCATTAAAATAGGGGTGAGGGAGACTGGTCTTAGCATTAAAATATTAGTGAAATAAATTGGAGAAGAATAATGATGACTAAATAATGAAGAGAGCTATTGTTTTTAATATCAAATGTCCTGAATTAAATGAAAGTAAATCCATTTAAATTAAAGTGAGTCTGGAATCTCTGATCTCAATAGCTAAGAGGTGGTCAGAGTGAATTTCAAACTAATCCTGATAATTTACCTTTTAAAAAATTTTAAAATATACACTGTTGCTTCTCATCTAATAATCTTCATTTTGTTATTTGAAGATAGAATCCTTCCTCTTGACTTGAAAATATAGTTATTTGCCAATCATAGCCCTTTACAATCTGCCCCTTTTCCTATCTTTCCAGTTTTATAACTCACTAATCTCCATGTATCCTTTGATACAGTGATACTGTATTCTGGTATTCTTTTCTGTTCATTTCACAGAGCACTTTATCTTCTACCTCTGAATATTTTAACTGGCTATCCCCTAGGCCTAGAATTTTTTCTCTCTTCATTTCTGCTATCAGGTTTCCCTTTCTTCCTTTAAGTCCCAAATAAAATTCCTCTTTCTACTAGGAGCCTTTCTTCATACCCCTTAATACTAGTCTCTTCCCCCATTTATCCTATAAATATCCCACTTGTGCATAATTATTTTCAAATGTTAACTAATTTTTTTTTTTTTTGTTACAATAAAACATTCAGTTAACATCCCCTCCTTCTTCTCTCCCTCCCATCAATTCTTTTTCTGGAGTTGGATATAAACAAATAATTTTCCAAACAACATTTCTGTTGCTGTATATAATGTTTTCCTGGTTCTCCGCTCATTTCACTATTTATAATTTCATGTAGTTCTTTCCAAAATTTCCCTTACTTGTCATTACATAGAGTGCAGTAGTATTCCATCACTATTATATGACATAAACCTAACCATTCCTCAATTGACAGGCATCCCTTAAATTTCTAGTTCTTTGCTATTGCAAAGAATGCTGCAATAAATATTTCAGAACCTATGGATTTCTTTCAATTTTTTCCTGATCATTTCAGGAAACAACCCCGATAATGGTATTTCTGGGTCAAAAGATAAACACAGATTTATAACTCTTTAGTATAATTCCATATTGCTCTCCAAAATGATTGGATCCTTTACAGTTCCACCAATAATGTATTGATGTCACCATTTATCCACATGCTCTCAATACTTTATTAACTCCATTAAATTTTGAGATAGTTTGTTCTTAATTGTTCATTGCTCATAGACCAACTGTCTCTTCTTTGTGTAAGAAAGGTGGGGAAATATTTGTTATATAAAATGATTCTCTGGGAAAATATACCAATGAAATTTATTTTATTAAAAGGGATAATTAGAAAGAGATGAATACATGATCCATTTTTCTAAGTATTTGAGAGAAAAAACTTGACATTATTATTCATTTTCCTGTTTCTTTTGTTTTTTATTTCTCCATAATTTCACAAGAATGAAGTCATAAAAGGGAGGTATATTGTTATTACCTTCCTTACTACATAATACTGCTAAGTTCTACTTTTCAATTCAATTTAATTAACACATTTATTTCAAATTATTTTTTAAACTATGAACTTTTTTCACTGAGATATCCCATTAAATTTTTCTTTTTTCTTTTGAAATTTCACACATTGAGACCTAAGTGATACACGCATGTGCGCACACACACACACACACACAATGGACCATCAGTTAATACTGGTCTATTATGATTTTGGAAAGATAGCTTTGAGTCTACACTAGAAACATTAGGCCCATCAGTTTAGAAATAGGACTTTGGGGACTTACGAGTTAAAATCTTAAATAATAAGAGTTACATTCAGAGCACATCACTATTTATGCATCATGTCATAGAACACAATAACTAGGATAGGAGGGTTTCTCATAAACTTAGAAATACTTCAATATAAGACAAATGCAAATAACTTCCACTGGAGGGAGAACAGAGAAGTCCATAGCCGAAGAGTTGGCATTCACAAACAGCTCAAATGGGGAAGGAAGGATGAATAAATATTTGGATAATGATTAAATTGATCACTTTTCAACAAGTTATTCCCTTAATAAGAAGCTTGATGTTAGTCACTGTAAACACAAGAAGATTCACCAATTTCACAAGGAATTTGAATTTTACTCATATCCAAAATAAGTATAATCATTGCTTATTTTGATAGCTACAAAGATCCTATGAATTTTCAGAGCACTAGAGTGCCCACATTGGTAAAGAAGACATCTCTTTTTTTTAATGGAGCAGAAGATAGCCTAGGGCAAAAAAATCACTCACAGTGCACTTTGTAGTAATTTTATTATTAAATATCAATTACAAAATGAGGCTATCGAATCTATCTTCTATGCATGTGATTAACCCATTGGATTAATCCAGAACTGTTTGCATAAAATGCAAGGCTGCACATCTTGCCATCACACCATATGCTCCAGACACTATACACATATATGCACACACGCACACAAAATTCAATAATCTTCCATGGCTCCCTATTACTTCCAAGATTGAAAAGAAAGTTCTTAGTTTGGCACTTAAGTTTACAATCTTGCCCCTTTGTACTTTTCTAGTCTTTTTAAATGTTGCTAGTCTCATTTCTTCTTTTAACTCAACATAACAATATATTTACTCTTCTACCCAACTTGATCTTTTTTCTGTCACTTTGCAATGGTTGTGCCTCATGCCTCCTTCACCTCCAACTATCAGAATCCACCTTTTATTTGAAGCTCTTCTCTATCTAATTACTACAGTTGACAGTGTCTAAAATTACCCTATATTCACTGTGTATGTGTGCATTTTATATGTGCATTTATATAGGCATGTATGCATACGTACATGTGTGTATGTGAGCATATATAATTGTATTACACATACACACATCCACGTCTTTGTGTGTATGTATATGTGTATGTGTATATATGATATAGATTTATGGGTGTGGGGCATTTTGTTTTTTTCTTCCAGGGGAGATCAGAAATTTTACCTAGGAGAATGTAAGCTTCTTGAGACCAGGGATTTTTTTTGTTTATGTTTTTATTCCCAAATCTCTGCATAGATTAGAAGTTTAATACTAGAAATGTTTATTAATTGATTGTTTGATTGCCAGAGGTTAAGGATAAACAATAAGTAAAAGACCAAGTAAGAGAAGTCCTCAGATTTAATGTCTTTTTAGTGACATCAAGATAAATAAAAGAGAATTCTACCTCAGAGGACCATCACCAAAATCAGTGGTTGTTTTTCTAAATGGAGCCCAGTTTTGTCAGCTTGCACACAGGACTAGAAGGGGCTGCCAGATTTGCTTGTACACATGCTATTTGTTGGCTCTTGGAAAAGTAATTTTTTTTAGATTTTTTCTACTCCAGAATAGAGTTGATCCCATTGTTAATGCTGTTGGCCTTCTAAATTGACAAATAGAAGCACGTCTGCAGCCAAAACCACTCAAAAGAACTGTTTTCACTCAAGGCTGGAATCTTTCAAAGACTTGGATGCATGACTCAGAAAACAAATAGAGATGTGAGGGGTTAGGTCAGAGTTGAGAGGGAAGTAATTTTTTCCAGAGCCTTGTTCCAAAGAAATTACTACTGTTCACTCCCATAATATGTGTGTCAGGAACTTTATAGCTTTTAGATTACTCCCTAAAATATTCAATTTGTGTCATTTCATGAGTATGGAATTTATTCTTTTGCTTTTGTCTCGGGCAGTTTTTGTTGGTGGTGGTGATCCTGTGGAAATGTGCTGGCATTTTTATCAATAATTTTGATCACTTCCATCAAATATCATGATTCATTTGATTAATTCCTGTTTTCCTTGATTTATTCCTATAGGTACTGTACTGTTATTTTATAACCCAGCTTACAGAGTTGTAATTTTTGCATTCTTCTTCTTCAACTTGTTTCCCATATTAAACACCTGAGTAAATTTTAACTCTTCCTGTTACCCTATCTCTACTATTAAATCATTTACTAATTTTATCAATTTTATCTTAGCAATGTATAATCTATCTTTCTACTTCTCTGTGTTCAAAACCCCACTTCCCCCACCAACTATAACCATAGTACAGGCCTTGGTTATCACACTTTTAGATTATTGAAGTTATCTTTTCACAGGTTTTTAAAATCAATTCAACAAACAGATAAGTTTTGTCAAACACTAAAGTTACAAAGACAATTTACTATAGACTCTTGTAATGATTACATCTTCTGAAGGCTAATAAAATAACCTACATACAGTTAAGAGAACATACACATATATTGAGTATATAGCTGTATGTATACCTACATATTTTCATATCTGTGTAAAACTAAATAGCAGTTTTTGAGAAGGCACTAGTAACTAAAATCAGATAGGACTTTGGACTGTGAGTAGCTTTAGAGTTGAGCCTTGAAGAATGCTAAGAATTCCCTTTGCTTTCTCCTTCAATCAATTCTTGAGTCCTCTGCTGAAAGTAATTCCTCTGCAAAGATCTGATCATGTCATTCCTCAAAAATCTTCAGAGTTTTTCCTTTTGCCTAATTTGGAAATTTCAAATTCATCTGCCTGGCATTCCAAATCTTGATTCCAACCTTATCTCAAGCTATTCTAGAAGTTGCTTGTCATTTCCATATCTGAGTTTTGGCTCACATTCTTTCTCACGTGTAGAACATCTTTTCTCTCCTGTCTCTCTGTCTCTGTCTCTCATCTCTGTGCTTCCATCTCTTAAATTCTTACCATTCTCTGTTACCTTCTCTTTTATGATTCTCCCTTCAACTCCTTTTCAATAATGACCTTCACTGTCAGACCTTACACAGAATTTTATTTTCTAACTCACTAATGCACTTTTTATGTGATTTCATATATAATAGTTGTCAGTGTTTGTGTCCTGTCATCTTACTAGACTGCATGATATACAAGAGCCGGCACTATGCCTTAGTTGGATACTTTTTTTCCTTCCCAACAAAATATTCTGTATTAAAGAATCAAACCAAGTCAGTAAGTATATGTTAAGTCCACCTACTATGTTCCAGGAACCAGGCTAAATATTGTAGACATTGTATAAAAACATTTAATTAAAAAGGTTCAATTATTGAATGTTTACTATTATTAATGTTGCCACTGATAATAATAGTGCTAAGAATTTTTGAAAGACAGAAGGAGGGCAATTACATGGCACCTCTCTGAGAATCATTTGCTGGAACTTCAAACTCAAGTTCTTTATAATTGAAATGAGCATTTATTTCCTGATTTTCCTATTTCTATTCATAGTACCTTCATACTCCTAACTACCTAGTGTTATAATTAAAATTTCTCTGGAGAGTATCTTAATTTCTCATTATTTATTAGATAATAAATGTGGTTGGGAGAAAGAAACTACACCAGCTACAAGTGGACAGCTGTTCCCTTCACTAGTATTCTCCCCCAGCCAGGTCAACCAGCTTCACAGCCAGACTTCACACATGTTGGTGCTTCCCTGGCTAGCCCCAAGCCCTACTGTTTATGTCAGTGATGGTAAAATATGACATGTGTGTCAGCACTGACACAGGAAGCCATTTTTATGACACACGGCCGCATATGGCCACATACAGAGAAGTATGGGGCCACATGTCGAGGATGAAACATTTGCTGTAGTGTAGTGTAGACACTCTGTGCACAATAGATGACAATTCTATCTATATTAATTTACCAATTTTGGTTTATCAAATACAGTTATATATTACAATTATACATTTTTTGTTATTTAACTATAAATATCACAAAATTATGGTTTTTTAAGCAATGCACCACCTGAGTTATTCTCGGTTTTTTGGCGGATTTTGATACACCAAGCTCAAAAGGTTCCTCATCACTGCTTTATGTGCTAGGACTCCCCTAGCCAGCACTCATCAGCCCTGGCATTCTCCTAGTCTCAGGCCAACCGGCACAGCCAATTTTGCATACACCTCCTGGATGAGCTAAAGCTCTCCTAGCCACTTCTTCTCTAAGTGGTTCTTGGGCAAAAGAGCCCTTCTTGTAGCATCACTTTTCTGAGCCATTCTGATTTGTTGGACTCTGATGTCAATCCAGATTAAAAGTAGATCTTCAAGATGCCAACTCACTATATTGTCCTTAGTGGCACCACCTAGCGCCAGTGCATCATCTCCCATTATTGCAGGGAGGATTCTACCCATTGCTAGATAAAGATACAGTTCAGAAGAAAGATATTTTTTTCCTTTTGACAGTCTAATGCTAAATTTTCATCCTATGTTGGACACATTGGTATAATATTGAATTCACACTGTGTCTCTTCCCACATCCATTCAGCTGCAACATGTTTTGAATTTTTACTTTTTAATCATTCACATACTCTACATTCCTACAACTTAGTTGACAATCATTTTTAAGGCTTTATCGTATGTCATATACTAAACTAAGGAAAGAGAACTCATTATTTCACATATAGACCATTGTAGCAAGCTCTTTTCTAGTCTCCCTACATTCTTTCACCCATTTTTATTTATTCCCTGCATTAACCAATGATTGAAAAACTTAAAAGACTTTTCTGATGTTGTCTTCTACATTCCCCTATAAAGAAACTTCAGATGACACTAGGTTGCTTACCCAATAAGTTTAACTTATGTAAGGGGGAAACAGGGTTTTTTTAGGGTTCAATATATTAAAATATGCTTGCCAGTGAAAAAATCCCCAATTAAGGAATAACCTTAAGTCAAAATTGTCTTTTATGGAACTTTATTTACAATTGAAAAGAGAGAGAGGAAATAAGGGAATAAGAATCTAACACAGTAGGTAAATTACTACAATCCTCTAATTAATCCAGGTAGATCTAAATAACCCTCAGCCAAGCGTCACAGGGCCAGAGGTCTGGAGGTGAATGAAGCAAAGCTTCATTCAGAGTCTATTAAAGGGAAATTCCTTAAGAGAAGTTCAGGAAGATTCAATCTTTAAACTCACCACTTGTACTTCTAAAGAAGATATTGAAAGCAGTCTCATCAAGGTTTCAGTGTTCCAGCCAGCACTCCTCCATGAACCAGGATATCTCCTTCACCAACAGCCCTCTTCATCTGAAGAACTCTCTCCAGTAGAAGACCTTCTCCTTTTAAAGGGGTCACTTATGCATCACTTCCTGTGCCTTCCCCCTAGTTTGTGTGTCCAATCACAATAGATGCTTCTCATAGGACTGCCGAGGGGGAAGTCAGTTGATTCTGACTCATCACCCACTCTGTCACACGTGGGTTATGGACCTCCCAAAACTGGAGGTGCCCTCACCTTTGGTGATTAAATCTAAAGATGGGCAGTGTAGACAATCCAATTATCACACTTACCATCATGAGATTTAAAATACCATCCACAATTTAGCCTAAATATACCTTTCTAACCTTTTTCCCACTGCTCCCTACATAGTTCCTCCACTCTACCTAAATTCATCTATTTCCCCTCTGCTTTACCAAGGTTTCTATCTGTTGTTTTAATATGTTCTGCCCCTCTGGAACCTTGTAGAAGTGCTCATGTCCTATCACTTACATCTTTAGTCACTTTCTATTGGCTCATTCACCGTAGCATAAAGAAAACTTCAAGTGTCTTCAATATTAAAAGAAAAAGAAGCAAAATTTACCATCAATTTTTAGAGCAGAGTATCATTTCTTTTTTTATTTTACATGTACATTAAAAAAGATTCACATTTATAGCCTTTTCTTTCTTATCACTGATTCACTTTTAACTCCTCATAATCTGACTTTTGTCCTTTCCATGCCACCAAAACTACTTTTCCAAATTACCAATGGCTTCCTAAATACTAGATTCAAATATTCTCAGGTCACATACTTTCGAATTTTTTTTTAAACTCTTGTGACTCTCTCCTTTGGGTTCTACAAAACTTAGTGACAGGGGCTATTCATTTATATGGCCAACACTTTACACAAAACTAGTCAGCTTGTACATTTTTAGTAAAAGATTGTTGATTGATATATCATTTCCCCCCCTATTTCCTTATACCTTTATTCTGTCTCCTTCAAAGACACTTCTTTGATATTTTCTAAGTATAGGATTTCCTCAAATGGCAATTAATGTTCCTATCATATTTTTCCCTATGGTGTTCAAGGAGGACTAGCACGTCTGGTATAAAGGCTTACTGAGTCTTTGTTAGGCTGCTTATTTACCTTTGATGTCTACTTGACACTCAACTTTCACCTGTGACTCCAAGAAGCTGCTGCAGTGGCCACACTCCAGTAAACCATGTTGAGGATAACTCCAGGGCCACAAATCCATATGTGAAATAAGGAGGTGTTTACCCCAAGCATATAAAGACCTCCTACACAATGGATGGATGAGAACAATATGTTCTAATGACCCTGAAAGCATCTGAAGCAGGTGCTATGGAGCACTTAGAACTTGGCCAGAAATCAAAGACTTTATGCAACTCTGCTTCACTTAAATTTAATCTCACACATATCAAGATATCACCCTGTGATGTCATTGATCCTCCTCAAAAATGAAGGACAAAAAAAGTATTATTTCCTCTATTCATTTCATCAGCTATCTCCTTCACTCTCATTTCTTCAACACACCTCTTATCCTAGTGTCTTCCATGTCTTCCTATATATTCAACCACCAACTCCATTCCAAGTTACAAGACAGCATTTTCAGTTGTCTACCCTATATTTCTACCTGAGGATGCATGTCATCTCAGAGTTATATTTACTAAACTGATACCAACTTCAATGCATTGCCACTCCATTCCCAACCAAGCAAAAGATCTAATCTACTAATCAAACACATTTATTCATCCATGCACAAAACATTTATTAAGCATTTACTATGTGATAGCCATTATGATAAGCATTGGAAATACAGAGACAAAAAAAATTAACTCTTCCTTCCCTCCATAAACTTTCATTCCATTGTGGGAATGTATGCAAAGAAGGAAATGCAATACACACACAATTACAAATACAAAGCAATTTCAAGTAACAACCAAAGTGGAAGGTAAGAGAATCAGAGGTGAATTCCACTGGTTTCTTAAAGTTAACAATTAGAAAACTCAACACAGTTTGGGTGCCTTTATGTCCTACTCAGATGTAATTGTTAGAAGGTTAATTAAGAATTCTGTGACATAACATTTATTTAACCTTTCCCAGAGCACTATATTATCATGGATTTTAAAGACTTTAGACAGATTAACAGAGCCAGAGGGATGATTTCACTGATGATTTCTTCTAGTTTCTTCCTGCTAAATGACTTTCATATTGTGATAATGAGATAATCGTCAAAGTTCCTTCTTGGTTATTGTGAACTACAGAATTCTATTGTTTACAGATTGGGAAAGTGACTTTTCAAAGAAGTGAAGTGATAAAGGCACATAATACTTTAGTGACAGAACCAGGACCAGATACTACTATTGGACTCATAAGCTATCTTTTCCACTGTACCAAGTAACTTCTATTTTAGTTTGCTTAAGCTTTTTAATGTTTAGAAACATATGAATATATTGAGTACTGTTTAAAATCTAGGGAAGTCAACATTGCCGGTTCTAGGAATAAAGTATATCAGTTGATCTGCAGAGTTGATACCCATCAGGAGCTGTTGAGGTAAACCTTGAAAATAATATTTTGTAGTAAGGTAAAAGTCTCTTGTGAAATAAAAAGAAATCAAGACTTGAGTTGTGTTCATCTCTGCCATTTTCTGAGACCTTTAGGGGTTAAGATGTCTATAAGAATTATTTGGAACAACATCCTATGAAATGCTTTTAGGACTTCCTGAGCTACATACATTGTCCAAATAATGAATCTTTAGTTGCAGCTCTCATAGATGTTTTAGTTAATGTCTATTAATTTGTCTATTAAATGTGTCTATTTTTGAGCAATACTTATAATGACACACGGCTTATAACCAGAGAACTATGTGATAATTTCCAAAACTGCATAGTAATTAAGAGTAGCTGGACACATGGGGTCTAACTTGGTATAAATTGTTGAGTTAATACTGTATTCTTCAAATTGCTTGGCATCATAAAACAATGATGGATCCAAGGTGATCGAGTCTTGCCTATATACTGATGCTTTTTTCATCCTATTCAGAGCAGCCTATGGAGGAGTAATTTATGCTCTTCATGAGTGCTTAGAGTTTGGTGTGGTGAAAAAGAATTCCTGGAAGTTAAGAGCTGTGCCTCTGTAAAACTGAGTAAAATGACTTCTAAAATTCAATGCTGTTTCAATGTCCTCTTCCCCACCAGGATGCTAGTAAAAAGTTAATCAAGTATTCTATAACTGAATACATTTCCATAGCCCCTACAAGAGCACTCTCCTATCAAGAATTTCAAGCCTTTAGACACACCAGCAAAGCCAGGGTTGGTCTAGATCATGGTTTCTTCTACTTTCTTCCTGACAAATGCTTTTAAAATTCATCAGCTTAAACCCCTTCCGTGTTGATATGAACTTCAGCATTCCTAGTTGGCTTTCAATTTGTTCTCTGCTTTGCCTGTAATTAAATAGTTTAATAACTTAATCACCTGCTCCTGCTTGATATGTGTTTCATCTGCCTTCCCTGAGATATGCAAATGTATGTCTGTTTGCCGATATCTTTTCTCTATCCTCTTTTCTGAAAACTGATGCAAAGAAGTCATTAAAATTGATAGCAATATCTACTTTTCAGTGAATAAATTACACTTCCCATTTCCTAGATGTCCTATTATCTCTCTCACTGACCTCCTCTTACCTATGTACTTGAAAGAATTCTGATTTATCTCAAACTCTTGTGCAATCTTTCTTTCATTTTCTACCCTTAATTTTCTTATCATTTTTACACTTTTAGCTTCATTCTGTAATCTTTCCACTGCTTCTCTCCACCTCATGTTTTATACTGTACATTTCCTCCTTCCTCAACTTTGATTAGTTTTGGGACTTCTCTGTTCATCGACATTGACTTTTTTACTCCTACTACAGCATATTTATTTCTAGATGACATGCATAACCCTTGAATAGACATTAATTTAAATTTCAGCACATTTCATTTACCCTTTCTCAAAGTCTTTCAACTTTTTCCATTTCTTTTCTATTGGTGTTCTCCCCTCCCCTTCTCTTTCTCTCCTCTCCTCTCTCTCTCTCTCTCTCTCTCTCTCTCTCTCTCTCTCTCTCTCTCTCTCTCTCTCTCTCTTCTCTCTCTCAATCTCCTTTTTTCTCTTTCCCCATCTCTTTCTCTCTCCCTCCTTCTTTCCCTTTATTAAAGTATATTGAAGATCTTACTTAAAATCCAAATTTATCACTCATATTTTTATTTATCCTATTTTATCTATAAGAATATCCTCTGCCCCTTAAATTACTTTTGGATTTACAATGAAACTAGTTTTTTTTCCTCAGATCTTTGGAAAATAATGAAGAAAAATACTCCTAGGAGAAGGAAAAAAAAATGTAAGAAGTTTTGGTTTGGTAGAATCTTTGTTGGAACTTTCAGCATTAAACTTAATACTCAGGAAACCATTACATGTTCAGATAATGGAACCAGTTTCATTACATTTCTTTTTCTGTGCTATTTTCATAGCTGATATGTCCCTATAGCAGTAAGGAGTATAGCACCATTTGAAAAGTTACTTAATCTATTGCTCTGGTATCTAACAGTCCCACAATTGTCTGGGCTCAACAAGCTATATAGTCCTTGGCAGCTTAAATGGCATTGTAACTATTGCAATATATTTGGAAATTACTGCAAATGCCATAGTGCTAAAACATTTTGGTGATGGGATGCAATAACATGTCCAGAGAAAAACTGTAGAAAAGTCATCTGTAGAATCCATAAAACAATATTGAAGAAAGCCATCTAAAGTAATGTCTCTGATGCCTATTCACAGGTAACATACTATTGTGTTTGGTAAAATTAGTGAAATCAATTAACATGATTGTGTCTGTTATAGGAAACATTACAAAAACATATGCATCAAACTATATGTAGTTCTGATGGAAGCACTAAAGCAAATGGGTTGGGAATAATAAAAATATAACCTATTATTTTCCAACTAAGCAATTAGAATAAAATTGCATTCACACTGTGGACAAATCTAATAAAAGGGTCAGAAGGTGCTGGATATGGTGAATTACAAATGATAAACAGCAAAAATCCAAACAAAACAATAAATTGAATCTACCTTAATACACAGAAGTTAGAGATGGTTACTTTTGAGGGAATTGTTTCTGAATCAGCTATCTGCATCTAGCCAGTCCATTGTATTATTAAAGAAAATATAAAAATCAATTCCAATTTTTTGGTAAAAGTGTAAAGGTGAGATATGTCCTTAAATTAAAACATTTCTATTCTGAATGATTTAAATAGGTTATTGTTACCAAAAATTCGTGTCTAACTTTAACAATGATCATCACCATTTCAAAAAGAGTTTAAAAGTATATTATTTACCCCAGCAAAGGTGCAAAAAATTCTGGAAGCCATTTCAGCCAGCAACATAAACATGTTTCCAAAAAGAGAGATATAAAACCCAGGGGAAACACTTATGTAAGATGTACAAAGTAAAGGAAGAGAACCCTGGAAACGTTATGAAATGAACAATAAACTAGAGTATAGCTGCTCATCCACTACATTAAATTAGCAAGCAAATTACAAGAATGAAGCCAAAATATATATTAGATTTAAAAAACGGAAGGTAATTTTAAAGAATTTATAAATGAAATACAGTTAACCAGACTATCACTCCTGACACTACTTAAGAAAACAAAATTAAAAACGTCATAGCTTGTCTGTCTGATAAAGAACTAAGGAGAACAAAACATGAGGGAATAATCATGAGGAAAATAGGAGGAAGAAGTGAACCAATACATCAAAGTAAAAAAATTGTGATTCTGTAACTAGTAAATCAATGGTTATCTAATAAAGAGCAATTCCTTTTGGAAGGGAAGAATACAAAATGGAAAGGAGGCCCCAGGAATAGTCTGTTCAAAGAGAAAGATTGAACAAGAATCTTTCAATTTCTTTTCCAAATCTTTTGGGATAATGGGAAAATGGAAGATTGGAGGGGAAAGGGACAGATCACACAGGCATGACTGGAAGATGGGTATTGCCAACAAAAAGAGAATCATCTGAAGAAAAAAGAAGCAAATCATCTGGTGACAAATTGAAGCAATTCCACAGAGGCTAGAGAGGTAGCAAATAGGACCTACAATAAAGTTCATTGGTGGTGGGGAAGTGCGCAATTTAGTAGAAAAGCTTCTCTAAACCAAGGTTATGTTTCCAAGAACTAGCTTCCATGAGGAGTGGGTGATTGGGACCCCAAGGGGGATTGGTTCAGAGATGGTTGAACAAGATACAATGGTCCCTGGTAATGAGTCATGGAACACTTCCCATTGTCTTTCATTTTCACATTCTATAATTAAAATGCCTAAGAACAGAATCTAGAGTAGATTAGGAGTGGGAAAGAGTAGAATAAGTAGTGGAATGAAAGAAAAACATCTTGGAAAGAGATATTTGAAATTAATGACACCAAAATTAAGAAATTGGAAAGAAGGATAGAAAGTAAGGTAAAATAAACATTGCACAATTACTTTTATCCAGGTTGACAAAAGGAGGATGAGGTAAAACAAACAAAATAGAAAGAACAATAAGAATAATCTCAGGGATATTGTGAATGGGTCTCAGAAGGGAGTGAATTTGAGGGAATATAGCCAAAATTAGGTTGGAGAAAGCATAAGAAACTACAAAGATATATGTATGCATATGTAATATATAATATACAATACTATATATATATACACACACATATATATATAAGTAAATATATATATATATATATAAGATTTAATGGGAGAAATATACAATTATCCTAAATATAATTGGATTAAATTGTTGTGACTTCTTATATAATTAAATTATTTTCTAAAGTGGTCAGAACAATATTGTGCCAGCAAATTATTACTGGTGTACCTGATTTTTCTTGGAGAGTTCAACATGATCCTCTTTTACATCTTACCACTTTTGCCAATTTGATGGATACAAAATAAGCAACCAAGAAGACCAGAATTCAAGGGCTTTCTCTGAAAAATAAAAGCTGCTTGATTTTGGACATATCTTTTAATCTCTCAGTACCCTAGGCTATTCTCTAAAAGAATGAATTTCACAAAACATTCTGTACCACATTGGTGGAGGAAGTTTTCTCTTCTTGACTACCCTATAACAATGAAATTATTTCTAGGTTCTATCTTTATCTTGTCTCCATAAATCACTGAGGTCAGAATTTCAGGGAATATCTAAATTAAGTGATCTGGGAAAAAATAAGAATCAACTATGAAAGTAGAAGGAAAATAAGAATACTATTTTACTTCTGAAAACAAGAGGAGTGAGAATATCAGAAAAACAGTGTGATCAGTAGCTTCAAAGGCTATAAAAACATCAAGAAGAAAGAGAGAGAGAGAGAGAGAGAGAGAGAGAGAGAGAGAGAGAGAGAGAGAGAGAGAGGAACAGTTTTAGTAGATTTGAGGGCATAGAAGGCTTTAGTCAATAATTAACAAATATGTTTTCAGTATCTACTATGTGGTAGGCACTGTACTAAATACTAGGGATATAAATGAAAAGCAAACCCCATTCTCTAGGAACTTATAATCTGTTGGAAGAAGACAATTCATAAAAGAAAAGTTTGGGAATTTTTTTGGTGGTAGAGTGAACTGATGTGGAGAGAAGGTATCCTGTGTTGGAGAATGGTGGAGAAATTTTTTAAAAATCCCAAAATAAGTATTGCAGAGAATTAAAAGATATACAAAAGAGTACAGCAGGCAGAAAATGAGATGTCTATGAAATGTTGTTTTTAAGCATTAGGAAGAAAACAGTGATGATGAAATGAAAGTCTGTCTTTATTGGAGGACCTTGGTTTAAGAGATACTGTTATTGTGACTGGCCCTTTTTCTTGCCAAAATACTTTCTATGAATATAAATTTTAGAACAGTTCCTGATCTGCCTTGATAGATCAATGTTTCCTCATTGGAGGTAATTATATGCATGCACCAAAATAAAATATAATTTTATCTACTAAGAAGATGGATGAGTAATGGAATGGTAGATAGATAGATGGAGTGGTAAGAAGTTCAAAGAAAGACTTAGAACTTCAGAGAAGTGATGAGATATTTAGGCAGTGGGAAGGAAACAAAGAAATGGGAGAAACTGAAGTTGAATTAGGAGAAAGAAGGAGTTGCATGGTATTTCCAGAAACATTCTTCAAGAGACCAAGGCTAATGGGAGCAAGATATGAGTGAATGACAAAGATTTGGCAAATGGATAGTAAAAGGTAGGAATACTTTATCCTCTGAGATAGCAAGAATGTGGAGCTGTAAGGTGTGAACTAAGGAAGTTATGTTAGATGGCTTCAATCTTCTTAGTGAAATCAGAAGCAAATTCATCTGCTCTAAGAGTTTGAAAATGAGCAGAGTGGAGATGATGAATTGGGCAGGATATCGAATATCAAAGTAAAGCTTTGAAACAGGCCCAGTGGGTAAGAAGACAGATACTTTATTGGAATAGAGTATAAGAATTATTGAGAAGCAGTATGCACCAAAAAGAGTTTATAGGTCAAAAAATATATAGCATTTTCCAACCAAGGGAACAGTGATGATAAGTTCTGAAAAACATCAGAGATTTGCAACTGGGAAAATTTAACATTAGTCTATCCCTTTCTTTGGCACCTTAATACCGACTCTCCATTTTTAAAAGGGTGAATTTTTATATTAAATTTGAAATTACAATTTACCTCACTTTTTGATGGGATTAAGTTGCAATTTAGCCCACTAGAATAATCCATTAAATAGTGAATAGAGGAAAGTTAAAAGGATAAAGAGGAGTGTAGATACACACTGAAGGCATCTGAAAGGTCTTGTGACCCTTGACAGCAAAAAGAGCCTTGTCTCTTGCCCTTAATGATTTCTTAATGTCTGGAAGATCTTGGGACAGAGTGAGGTCAGAGTTTTCCAGTCAGAGGAACTTAGGAAAGAGACATTATGCCTAAATTTGAGTATGGAGAGAAATTGGGACTTTATTTATGGGGAATCCAGAGGTAGAAAGTGTGTGGAGGCCCAGTTTCCAACTCTGGGTTCTTGGCCCATTTCTTAGAGGACTCTTGCAGGGAGAACCAGCAGCTACATGTTACTAGAGGTCTTTTTCCCCCTAGCCTGTTTTTAATATTTAATGAATACTTATAATTCAAGATACAGTCCCCAGAGAATTTTAATCTTAACACAACAGTATATTAAGTTCTAAACTCAACAATCTACAAAAGTAGACAATATCTAGTTAACTTTTTTATTTGAACTTCAATCTTTTTCAGGCTACCAGCTTTCACTTTATTCAATTAGGGCTTTTTTTTATTTTACATTTTTGGTGAATGATGCTTTTTTGTTTCAAGTCAAAACAAATTGAAGTCCCAAACTTTGGGTTTGATATTTATTTGTAAAAATGTTCTGCTATGCCAATAGAGTACATTGCAGGGGGTTAATTGATACCATGTCAGCAATAACATAAAGGGACATACCAGAGATGAAGAGGAAACTGTATTACTTTGGCTCATTTCTAATTTAACTCTTAGCCCCCTTCATTTTTTATTGTCTGACCAATAGAGGGAAAATATATAACAATTACTTAACATCACTGGTATGATTTTTTTCCCACCTGAGAGAAATAGTAACTATTCAGCAATCAGGACATAATCTTGCAACACAGCATGAGCCGATGAACTTGTACTGAAGAGGACGATCCCAAGAAAATGACATCTGAAGCTCTACCCTCCAAAATTGGGCCCAAGAACTATGGAGCCAGAAACAAAGCTATATGAAACAGGAGAAACTAAATGAAACCCTGTAGTGCTACTCAGCACAAATTGGAAAGAGAGGATGAATAAGAAGGAACGAACAGCTATTCATTGAAGCTCAGCACCTCAAGGGACAAATGATTCTTATGCTTGAAGTAGATTTAACTCTCCCTAAACAGCAATCTCACTCTTACACAGGAAATGAAAATAAAAGCAACCAACCAACCAGGCAGGAGAAAGTCACCACCTTCTGAGTCTGGCCATTTGAGAACTAGGAAAATGTGAAACTCTGTAGGTTGTATGCAATTATAAAAACATCTGAATGGGATAAATTGGTGATCTATATGTCTGTTGTTTTTTGGAAATAATTTTTTTGAACTTTTCATTTTTATCAAATTTCTTTTTTCTGACCCTCATAGGTAAGTCATAGCTTAAATGTTGTGGGTTCAGCAGTGGGTTTTGTAGTTAATTTTATGATGTATACATTGAAAGGTTGCACTAAACTTCATTCACCTGAAGAACTATAAAAACCATCTTGTAGGTTGTGACCTGACAATCTGCAGCCAGAATTGTTAGAATTTGAAACTCCCTCAGATTCCGAATTTCAGCAGTATTATTTTTTGTAGTCTCTTGTTCATGTTTAATAGATGGGCTCTAATTATATGCATTGCTTCCCAAAGGGTTACATTCCTCTGGAAACATTTACTAAAATTGAGTATGATTCGTATTACTATAGTAATATTAGACAGAACATATTATGTTTTGAAACTAAATTCCTGTCTGGTGTGGTGATCTTCATCTGAGGTCCCTGCTCCTGGGAAGGCTAAGACGGATGGGTTGTTAGAGTTGTGGAGCTTCAGTCAGGCTAAAAGTGGTCAGGAGTCTATATTAATCATAGAACCAAATAGAGGAAACCCTCAGAAGCTGAGGAAAGGGAGTAGGCTGCCTGAGGAAGAGCAAACTAGTTGGAAATGGAGTATGGTGAAGTTTCCACACTGATCAGCAGTACGATTTGATTCCTGAATAGTCAGGATGCATATAACCTGGGTAAGACAAGAAGATTCAGTCTCAATTTAAAAAAAAAATCAAAAAAGGAAAGGTGAGGAGAGGAAAGAAGTAAGGAAGGGATGGGAGAAGAGGAAATGAGAGAAAGAAAGAAAGAAGCAAAGAAAGAAAGAGAGGAAGGAAGGAAGAAAGAAAGAAAGGAAGGAAGGAAAAAGGAAAGAAAGAAAAAACAAAGAAAGAGAAAGAAAGAGAGAGAGGCATAGAGGGAGGGACAGAGGGAAGGAGGGAGGAAGAAAGGAAGGAAGGAAGGAAGGAAGGAAGGAAGGAAGGAAGGAAGGAAGGAAGGAAGGAAGGAAGGAAGCAAGGAAGCGAGGAAGCAAGGAAGGAAGGAAGGGAGGAAAGGAGAGAGGAGGGGAAATTACCGCACCCTATATGCCCTCATTATGTCCATATGGACTGGCAATAAGAGCTAGACAATGGGATTCAAATGACTTGTCCAGGGTTATACAGCTGGGAAGCCAGAAGAAAGATTTGAGTCCAGGACCTCCAATTTCCAAACATGACTTTCTATCCTCTGAGCCAGCTAGCTGACCCCATTATCTATTTTCATATCCTATATCTTCAATGAATGACTAAATACATAAGCAAATTTGAAGTACCCATTATAATCATTCACTATGCTAGATCCTGGGCATACAAATAGAAAAGTAAGATGGTCCTTGTTTCTCAAGTACTTATATGAGGCAGATATAACACCACTAGTAGAATGAAGGTTGGAGAAGATAGTTTGGATATGGGTTATTTCAGGTATTATGAATAGTCATAGAGCAGTAGATATCATAACCTTTCTGTTAGTAATGGTAATACTGATTTTATTGCTGTGCTTCAGCAAAAGGAAAATATGGCACCTAGGGTGGGGGAAGAGATGCAAAAACTTGCAATAGTAGGGAAGATAGCAAGAGATCTACTAGGCAGGCTGTGGTATCCTAGGTAGATACTTTGACTGGATGTATGAAACATGGTCTGAGATCAGTCAGTTATATAATTAGGTAAGTTTTCATTCACTCATCCACTGATAATGTAAGGGGTAAAAAGGTGTTTTTTGGTTGGGTGAATATTAAAAGGTTTGGTCACCAGGGAATTGAATAATTATCAATCTGCAATTAAAGAATAACCTCAAGTCAAAATGCCTTTTATGAAAGTTTATTTACAAATCAAAAGAGAGAAAGTAAGAAAATTAGAGAGAGGATAAGGTAAGATAATTAATCTGACACACTAAGTAATTCATTCTGGTCCCTGGTTTAACCCAAGCAGCCTGAGGCCTGAAGACGGTGTATGAATGAAGCAAAAGCTTCAGTCTCAGAATCTCTTTTTAAAGAGCAGTTCCTTTAGAGAAGTCCAAGAAGATTTAGTCTTTACACTCACCATGTGTAATTCTAAGGGAAAGATTTAAGAACAGACTCACCAAGTCCAAGGTCTCAGCCAGTGCCCCTCCAGACCCAGAATGGTGTATCATGCTGAGTGTATACACTCCTCTAGGATGTGTGTGTGTGTGTGTGTGTGTGTGTGTGTGTGTGTGTGTGTGTGTNTGATGTTGTGTGTGTGTGTGTGTGTGTGTGTGTGTGTGTGTGTGTGTGTGTGTGTGTTGGGAGTGGGAAAAAAGATGTTTATTTCTGAATTCTCTAGTTGAGTGATGGGCAAACTTTTTAAAGAGGGGGCCAAAGGAAAAGAAATGCTTATCTGTCAGTCTGTTTCTAAGGCAACTCTTTCAAAGCTTCATTGTATTGTATACTACTCATTGTATTCCTCAGATTAGAAATAATGTCACCAGGCAGGATAGAACATTTCAGGGGGCTGCATCTGGCCTGCAGGCCGTAGTTTGCCCATCACTGCTCTGGTTTATTGATTCTATGTTTCCACTGGAGGAAAAAGGGGACAGAAGACAATATGACAAAATGCTTGTGGTACACACGTCTATGTTTCCTCATAGATAGTGAGATGGAATATTATATTCTAATTTGGGTGGGATCATATATAATTATTTTTATCCACACAAGTAACTTGAACATTTTTGTTCCTTATTTTGAGGACCTAAGAATTCCTTGATTGATTTTGTTGGAATGATCACATTCAATACTGATATGAATTAAAAACTCCCGTGCCAAGCAGGAAGTCTTTGGAAAGTAATGTGGCTGAAAAATTGGACCTAGTGACAAGTCTTGGGTAATGGACTTTTTTGACCTTAAACTAGTCTTCAAAAGAGATATATTATCAAATACTGGACATACTAGAAACCTTCCTATCATGGTGCAGTGGAAAAAATACCAGATTTGGAGAGAGAAAACCTAACAAATTCCAACTCTGTTATTTACTGCCTTTGTGACCTAAGGAAATCCATTTAATTTCTTTGTACTTCACCTTCTTCATCTAAAAAGTAAGATGGTTGGACTAGATGTTTTTCAAGTTTCTTTCCAGTCAAAAAAATTAATAGATTGCCAAACATTTCTTTTTATTTAAGCCCTTTCCTTTTGTCTCAGTATCAGTTCTTAGACAGTGGAGTAGCAAGGACTAAGCAATTGAAGTTAAGTGACTTGTCCAGAATTAGACAGTTAAGAAGTGCTTCAGATTTGAAACTAGGTCCTCCCAACTTCAGGCTTGACACTCTATCCATTGTGCTACCTAGCTGCCTCTCTCCACACATTTCCTTTTCTTTTCTTTTCTTTTTTTTTTTAAATTTTTTTAAACCCTTAACTTCTGTGTATTGGCTCCTAGGTGGAAGAGTGGTAAGGGTGGGCAATGGAGGTCAAGTGACTTGCCCAGGGTCACCCAGCTGGGAAGTGTCTGAGGTCAGATTTGAACCTAGGACCTCCCATCTCTAGGCCTGACTCTCAATCCACTGAGCTACCCAGCTGCCCCCTCCACACATTTCTTAAGCACCTACTATGAAAAGCACTGTGCCCACAGCAGTTATAAAGGGGAAAAATGAAACTTCCTTTCTCTTCCAGAAGCATATATTCTACTGGGGAAGAGATAAACATATGAGAAAGTGTATTTTTAAAAGTCTAGATTCATAATTTTATTCCTATAAAAATAGCACTGATTGTTAACCGTTATGCCACTTATATAGCCTTAGAGAGAGATTCAGGGCCCTGAAAAGTTGTCACTTGCCCTAGACTACATAGTCAATTTCCATTAGTGTTTGGACTTGAACCCAGATATTCCTGACTCTTAGATTCTCTCTCTCCAATAACACTAACACACATATATGCATGTACACACAAACACACACACACACACACACACACACACACACACACACACATATATATATACCACAGAGAATTAGAGGGAGTAAATATAGATATTTGGGGATATGAGGCCCTGGCAACTGAGAAACTCAGAAAAGATTTCATTTGGAGGCAAGAGTTAAACTGAACTTTTTAGGAAGTTAGAGTATCCTCCCGACATGTGAATATGCATTTTAGAAACCAGAGCCACAACTAAGAAATGTTAAAAAAATTTAAGATTTCAGTGATTAGTTTATAATCTTTCTTTATAATTCTTGGTATAAACTCTTCAGTACATCTGAAAATGGATTTTTATTTATATTAACTCTGACAAGTAATTTAGGGATAAATTAACATCTATAAATGGGGCAACAACTTTTTAGCATAACAAAAAGTCATCTTACCACGAGGAAATGAGATCTTCATCTCAATATATTAGCAGTCGCCCTCTCTTTGTAGTTAAATGTTGTAAATCAATAGTCAGTTCCTCCATGATTTCTTTTATTAGAAACTTTGAACAACCATTTTATCTTGTCAGTGAAGCTTTCTCAAGTCTGCAGCCTTGCTTGAAACCTAACTGAGAAATGGTATTGAGTGCCTGTCAGTATCAAACAAAAAGATTGTCTTCTCAAACATTCATTATAGATCTCACTTTCAGGGCAGAACTAAGCAATAATTACACAGGATTGATATTGTGGTATAAGAATTTTTGCAATCTGCTTTTTTTTTCCTGAATGGGCAGGCTATTATGTTTATGTACATATATATGTATATATGTATTAGCATATATACATATATATATATATATAACTTTCTTAATTGAGACTAAATGAAATTTAATATATTAAAATATTCTGTGGAAGAAATTTCCACATCAAGTTTCCCAAGCCAACCTGGACCAAAGATTTAATAGAGTGGGGATTTTTTATATTTATAATCCTACAATCCTGAAGGCAAACAAAACCCATTTTCACTTCCAGATATTATCATGTAGCTTGATCTGGGATCCCTGCAAGACACAAATAAGTCTGATAAATAAATGCAAGCTATGTAGAGCAGAGGATATAAAAGAAGAATGGCTAATAGAAACAGGAGTAAGGAAGTGGTATCTAGTGTCTCCCTTTGACCCTCTAAGGATGTATAGAGTGGAGAAGTTTATGATTTGATTGGAAAAGAACTGCTAAAAGGAAAAGGCACTGGTCTTCCTCAACAGCTTGTACCAGGTCCAAAGTGAGTGGGTTACAAGAAAATAGGGTTTGAAAGATAGGCTAGGTAGAAAGATGGGCATGAATTTCAGCCAAATGTGAGACAAATACCTAGGTCCCCGAGCAGGTAGAGAAGTGGTTCTGCATCAGGGTAGACTGGAAAGGGGATTGGATTCGAAGGAACTTCATTCAAATCCTGCATCTGCTACTTTCTACCTATGTGACCTTAGATAAGTAAGTCATTTAGGTTAGGTTCTAAGGGCATCAGTTTCCATATAGGTAATATAAAGACTGGACTAGATGGATTTCTGACTAAAAATATAATTCTATAAAGGTCCTCCTGGCATCTTATACCTCTTCATTATACACAAGCAATGCAAATATCAGAAATCCAGGATAAGGTACTCATTGGTATCAGAAAATTGCCCATCCAGGTACCCGTTTACATTTTATGGTTATAATAGTTAAAATTAAAGTATGAGGCTTCTAGTAGCTTTAATAACTTTATTACATCAAAGGAGTGATAGTAAAGAGAGGGAAATGTAGAAAAGAGGTAGAGAGTTGCTTAGCTTACTATTCTATTTGCAGCCATGATGGATTGATACTCATCACTGACATGGGTTCCTTCAGATTCCAAGCGCCAGCCAGAAGAGTGGAACAAGCTCCTGGTCTCACCTGATAAGCAGTTTTCTCCACCCACTGGCTTTCCCACCTCACATCTCAAGAACAACCACAGTTACTTAATTTGCTTTTCACCACGCAGAGGGGCAGAGCCTGTAGGATCAGTTCCCTGTCTCATTGGTTTCAACTTCCTTTCTCTGAGAGTTTGTCTCTACCTGTACATCTCAGTGGTCTTTGGCCTCCAGGCCACTGATTGATGATGTGAGACAAAGTGACATAATGGAGAGAGAGATTCCCTTCTAACATGCTAGAAGGAATAGGGCATCATGGAATGAAATGATCAATTCTATGCTTAAACAAAACCACTTTGGCAGTGGGATGAGGTCAGAAGAAGAGTGGGAGAGACTTGAGGCAGGAGACCTGGCAGGATGCCAGTGCAAAGTCACCAAGCATGAGATGTTGATGATCTGCCCTAAGAATATGGCTATTCGAGTGGAGAGAAGGGATCAGATTTAAGAGTTGTTATTAAGGTAGATGGCAAGATTTTTAATTGTTTCATTATGTAGTATGAGCCAATTAACTCACATATGACAGTCAGGAGTCAAGATATTAACAGGACTAGATCTCGTGTGATGGAAATTGATGGAGATTGTTGTAATATCGAACACATTATAGGAAGGATGATTGGTAAACTGTAGCATGTCCAGGAATGGATCATTAGAAAGCAGTAGACCATGCTTTATATAGAATGGTTGATAGAATTGTGAGAGAAGAGAGGGTTTAAGAAGTTGTCTTCAAGATACAGTAAACAAGGAACAGACAATTAAGAAAAACTAAGCACAAATTCAGCAGAAATTCAAATCTTTCCTCTATTATTAACTATGTATTACTTTGAGCAAGATATTTAATTTTTCTGGACATCAGCTCCTTATGACTCACACTCATTTCATTCTGAGTAGTAGGAGTTGTGTCATTCTTAAAAGACTATGTCATACTTTTATATTAGAACTGCTTGAAAATTGTTCTTTCCTTTTTGTGATATTCTTGCCCCTAAAAAACCCGTATCATTCATTATAAGACTTCATATTCCTGACCTCCTTACTTGAGGAACTATTCTTTCATATTCATCATTCGCCATTTATTACTTTTCTATCTTTCTATTATTTGTATGTACATCACATTCAAATACTCAAATTTCATTGTGATCTTATTGGGAATTTCCTCCAACAATGGAGATTACGAGCCATATAAACCTATCTTTCCTAGGCAGCTTTCACCCATTTCCTTCTCAAAATTTACCACAGCAGGTTCACCCAATCTATTGGAGACTTTGCACACATGCTTCCAATATTTCAAGAGTGCCAATACAGCATGTGTCTTTCTATTGCCTGCTGTGCGATATTCATTTCATCATGTTTCTTTTTAAAATCTGAGTTTATTGGACTCTTTAGAGGACCACCTCATTGTCCTTCCTAATTATAATCATCAGAATTTTATTTAATGATGGGAGCATTCCATTTCTTTGTCCATCTTCAGTAAACTCTCAGGTATCTTAAAACTGGAAACTCTTACTGCTTTTCTAATTCTTATTTCTTGATTTTTTTTTTTTAAAACCCTTACCTTCCGTCTTGGAGTCAATACTGTGTATTGGCTCCAAGGCAGAAGAGTGGTAAGGGTAGGCAATGGGGGTCAAGTGACTTGCCCAGGGTCACACAGCTGGGAAGTGTCTGAGGCCAGATTTGAACCTAGGACCTCCCGTCTCTAGGCCTGACTCTCATTCCACTGAGCTACCCAGCTGCCCCCATTTCTTGATTTTTCTTAAAACATAAATGATGTATTATCACCTTTATCACATAGGAGAGAGAACATGGAAAAACTATGAATAACTCATGAAAAATTTCTTATGTAAACAAGATTCATTTTTGTACTTTCTCACTTTTAAAGCTTTTTAACTATCCTCCTACTATCATAGGTAAAATAGCATGAAACATCAAAAAGAAAAGAGTAGGCTAAATTGGATAAAAACAAAACTTCTCTCATAGAGCAACTCAGAAACTTCCAATAGTGCCTATGAAAATACATTATCTAAAATCATAGTTTTTCAATTGAGAAGCATCATAGTCTCAGAAATGTCAAACTAGAAAGTAAGCTTAGCTTGATTTGATGAGACATGTCTTTTCCAAAGGTAAGTATTAAGACAATCAACACTTAACATATGTGTGTGCCTACTCAATTCAATTTAACAAATATTCACTAAGCAGAAGGTTTGTACAAAGGATTTTAACTAGACAGTGGTGGAAACAGGAGTTTAGATTTTACAAATGCCATTGTTTTTGTAGCTTAAACTCTAATAGAAGGATAAAGCAAGCACATCAATCAATATACTGTAAAATAATAAATGACAAATGCAGAAGAAAAACAGAAATGAAGAGGTGATGTCACAAAAAGGAAATGAATGTTGCCCACTTCATGGAAAATATGGCATTTGCATTAGATTTTATAAGTGAAGTAGGAATTCAGTAAGGAGAAGAAAGCCTTTCAAATATTAGAACAGCATGAGCTAAAACATTGTGGCAAGAAAATATGCAACATATTCAAGGGAAGGCAAGGAATCCAGATTGACGAAGATACAGGATGTTAAGGGGAATAGCATGAAAGAAGTCATAAAACAAAGTGGTACTAGATTATGGAAAGTAAGGCTATGGATGCTAAACTGTCTTCAATAAACCACACCATAGTGAAAAATTGAAAAGTTTTGAGCCTGAGGACAAATGGACAGATCTGTGGTTTGGAGAGGAAGAACAGAAATAGAAAACTGCTAGTTGGTGAATAGAAATAATCCTAGTTGGTAATAATGCAAATCTGTAGTAGAATGTAGTAGAATGAAAACATTGGTAGCAAAATAGAAAAAAGGGATACAAACACACACGTACACACACATATAGTATAGCATAGTGGAGTCATGGATTTTATATCATAATTCTTTGATTTACATACTGTCTCTTCTCCATGCTACCTATGTGACGCTGAGCAACTCAAATTCACAGGACTTCAGTTTCCTTCTCTGTATAATGAGCAGGCAATATTATATGATCTCTAAGATTCCATCCAACTTCAAATCTATGAAGTTCCCATAGACTATGAATAGAACTTGGTAAAGATTTGGGCATGAAAACTGAGGGAATAAGCCACGGGTAAAAAGGATCTTAACAGAAATGACCTCTCAGGAATTCAATTACTTTCTTGAAGAAAAACTCTGCCTGGTTCACTTGGCTGATGGGTAACTGTGAACCCACTTAGTCTCTTTATATCCATTCCCACCTCCAGGCTCATATCCATATCTAGATCTCCATCTATCTTATCTCTTTCTGTCTCTTTCTCTGTCTCTTGGTCTGTCTGTCTCTATTTAAATAGCTAGCTAAATAGTTGTCTAGCTAAGTAGCTAATTATCTATTGAAATAGCTATAAATCTAAATATCTAGTTATGTACCTAGAAATAAGACTAGTGATCTGAAGAACATTTCTAGGGATTTTGACCATGGCTGATCTTTGGTCAGTGGTTGTTGTGGGTAGGCCCCTTCTACACAAAAGTTGTTATCCTTCATGATGGCTGAAGAGAAGAAAGCAATGTGGTCAAACATTTTACAAATTAAAATTTCCTAAAAAATAAGACAGTTTGAGTCAGAAAAAATTATAGCCTAGTTCAGGGATGGTGAACCTTTTAGATACTGTGTGCCCCCCTCCTGCACCCCCAGAGACTGCGTGCTGTGCTGTGCCATCCCACCCCCCAGACGGAGTATCACACATGTCCCCCCCCTTACCCTAAAGAGGGGAGGGAGAAAGCACTCCCATTAGGCTGCTGGACAGTGGGTGAGTGAAGTGAGGAATATCCTCAGTGGGGTGGAGAGGGGGATGGGAGTGACCCTAGTGCTCTGGTCCCCTCCAGTTCTGCCACCTGTGAGCCGCCCACCTTACCCATTGGGAGCTCTCATTGGGCTGTGGGGCAGAGGAATGGGGAATGTGAAAAAATGTCATCAAACATAGTGGAGAAAGGGAGAGGAACAGCTTTGCCCAAGTCCCTCTGCCTTTCTCATAAGGAACTAAGGTGGGTTATGACAGCACACATGCCCACAGAGAGTGCTCTGTGTTCCCTCTTTGGCATCCATGCCATATGTGCACCACCATGGGCCTAGTTCAACTTATTGACAAACCATCCAACTTGGAATTAGAATTGTGAATGATTCTTATCTATTCCCAAGAAAGGAGTTAGAAGTGAGATGAAAGAATATTTCTAATAGAACTCATTTCTAAAATAAGAACCTAGAAGAGGGTTTAAGGAGGAGTTGGGGGAGGGGAGAATTCAGCTGAAGGTCCAGTAAGGCAAATTTATTTAGTGAAAAAAAAGTAATCCAATTTTGGGTAAGAGTTAGATAAGTAATAGATGAAGGAAACATAATGCATTCTTAAGAGTAGAAATTTTCCATCATAGTTAATAGACGTATTTTTTCTAAACCTGAATATTCCTGTACTTGACAACTCTTAGGGATGGTTCCCTTTTTTTAACAGTCCTAGAGCTCATAATCACTAAAACATTCTGGGATGGAAATAATGAGATTGACTCTGTTTCCCTTTCCAGTCATGATCAGCTCCAGTTCTATTGTTTGATGCATTTGGTGTTCAAGTGCACTTCACAACTCAGAATGTTCATTAAGTTTAAGAAAGAATGCCCCCCCTCCCCCAATTCCTGATTTTTCTTATGGGTTTATAGCAAAAAAAGTAACAGGAAAAAATATAATCGACAGTCTGGCATCATTCTGTAGACCTGATGCTTTACATTCTTATAAATTAGGAAAATGACCAATGATGTTCTTTAAATATCCATTCAGAGAACAATTTTAAGAAAATTATAATGCTTTTGTTTCAATTATAGCTTGGGACACTAGAAAAAAAACCAACTTTTGCACTATTAGAGCAAGTCCTGTAAAAGGGATGGAAATCTTTGTTATACATGATAATACAGACAGAATTAAGAATCATCAGAATTGCAGGCATCATCTACTTTTAATGAATTCATCATCTGTTCTTATTGCTTAAAGCTGCAAGTACACGTGCATTTTAATTTCATTGTGAATGGGCTCATTTGCATAGCCCTGACAGCAGAGAGAGAGAAAGTCTGGGCTGTCAGGGACAGAAACCACAATGACTGCTGCTGAGTGTGCAGCAGCCCGTTTTGCATGAGGAGGCCAGAATTTTCCTGGACAGTCAGGTTCCAAGAAGAGTGGGCTTGCAATAATTAGTATCCTGCACAACTCAAGAGATGGTTGTAGACACAGCTGTTGTTGTTTAAGGTAGCAGACACATCAATGGTAAGGCAGTGGGTATTGATTTGCTCGGTGACATCCTTCTAGCGATGTCATCTGAGTGAAAGAAGCCCCAAATTAACCAATAATAAAGTGTTAGAAGTTGTAGTAGCTGCCTCTTGGGACTTGTTTCCAGGGAAGGAGAGGTGCTCCTCCCCCACCATAGCCATCAATCCTCTTGAAGGACTCCTTGTGGCACTAAATTGGCCAAAAAGACATTGTCAGGACCACAAGAATGTAGCATGTCATCTATTAACTTTTCTTTACTCCTGGATAGAATCTCATCCTGATAGTAAACATTATCAATGTAGAAATAAAACTTGCAGAAGAGTAATTGTCAAGCATACTGACACCTTTGATTAACACACACATCATCATGTTTTTGTCTATTTGAGAGCAAGCTCTAAAGTGTAGTGATAATTCTATTAAAAGCAAGTGTCATATATTATTAGTTTTAATTTAATTTTTACTTACTGCTCTGTGTATTCTATTTTCAGCATAGAACATGGACGAGAGAGTGCATCAGTTAAAAACATGTCAGGAATGATAGGAAAAAAACTATCGAACTTAGAGTATCAAGAGCAATGGCCATAAAACAAATCCATGTTGTTCTTGATATCATCATCATCATCATCATCATCATCATCATCATCATCATCATCTTTGCTGATATGAATAAAAAACAATGAGTAACAGATTTACGGTGTGCTTGACAATTTTAAAAAGCACTTTCCTTACAGTAAATCTGTGAGGCAGACATTATCACTAGGCACTTGCTCAGCTTCATAGATGGAGAAAGGAAGTTAGGAAAGTCTTCGACTCACTCAACAACAAAACAAGACTTACTAGTGATGTAGCAAGATCATACTCTGGAGTTCCTAATTCTAAAGCCAGATGTTTTGATTATATCACAATGTAATATTTGGTTGGTGTTATAAATCACATGAGACTTCTTTTCTTAAATTATGGGTAAAAATGAGTGTAATACTTCTCCTGGTGAAAAACCTAAACCCTCTGTGTTTTTTTCACCCTGTAAGAATCTTATGCATATCTTATCAAAATTATTTTATGTAAAATATAGCCAAAATGCTAGAGATTAATGAAGTGAGCCCAGAAACATGACAGCCTAGATGGAACAACTCAGGAGAGATGATAAGAAGAGGCCATTTCCATTCCTTACTGGGAACCATAGACTTTGCCTTCAGAGATTCCATAGTAAAAAGAAATAACCAGGAAGAAGACTTTCTTAATTTTCTTAGTATGGTTCCAGGCTGATTCACTCTCTCATTGTCACTTGGATTGACTGAGGGATGACAGGTGACCTGGGCAGAGGACTGAATTTGGTGCTTGTCACCTGGAGTATTAGACCAAACAGCAACATTTTTGAAATTTAAAGGCTGCTGGTTAAAACATTGTTTTATTTTTATTTGGCTCAATTGCACACCTGTTTAAGATATTTAATATAAGCTTTATGATATCTCTAGTGCCAATATATTCTTGAACTATCAATTTCTGGTTCCTCATTTTTGTTATTGGAACCCTAAACCCCTCTTTCAGAAATAAATATATTCTATGATATTTTTAATAATAGCAAGGATTTATTAAGAATCAGGCAAATGTTAGGCCCTGGGGATACAGAGACAAAAACAAAGCATTCCCCATTCTAAAAGTGGTCATTTTTAGAATTTCTAAAACTGAAATCTCATTGACAATATAATGTAGGGAAGAGTGTTCTGAGACTCAAATGAGATAATGGATGTAAAGCACTGTGTAAATAAAACTTAAAACATTATATAAATGCTAGTTATTATTATTATTATTATTATTATTATTATTATTATTAGCCTAGAGCAGTAATGGCAAACCTATGGCCTGGGTGCCAAAGATGGCACACACAGAGGTCTCTGTGGGCACTCCCAGCTCCCAGAGTTCATTCCTAGAAAGGCAGAGGGCCTCTGGCAGAGCTGCTCCTCTCCCCCTCTCCAACTTGCCGGAGGATATTTTTTTACATCCCCACCCCTCTGCCCAGCAGTCCAATGGGAGCACACTGGAGAAGGTGGGTGGCTCACAGGCAGCAGAGCAGAGAATCCAGGATACACCCCTCCCCCTCTCTACACTCTTGGAGGACAGTCTTCATTTCACCTAACCCATCTGCCCAGTAGCCCAATAGGAAAACTTCTTCCCTCCCCTGGGTGGGGTAAGAGGGAGCTGGGCACACCAAGCACTTGGGGGGAGGGCACAGCCCATAGTCACTGAGGGGGATGGGCACGGCACTCAATGGGGGACGGGGCTAGTACTCTATCTCTGAAAGGTTTGCCATCGCCCTTCTCCTACACTCCTGTTGAGCTCAATGTTTAAAGAGCAAAATGGTGGTATACTGAAGGGGGGAAATATATACACATATATGCTTAAGTTTTCCTATTAACACTTTCTAAAGTCCATACAATCAACCAAACAATAAATCAAACCCTGACTTATAACACTTATTGATTTCTAATTTGTAATAGGTCATACTGAAAATTTTAAAATGAGCTCACACAAGGGGGGTTAGACCTGGCTTCAGCACCACTTGTAGATGGAACCTAACTAATGTAAAATCTGACTTTCTGATGCCTCCTTCTTGAGTTTTGCCTCAAAGCTTTGTCTTGGGTCCTCTTCTCTTTTCTCTTCAAACTGTCTCTGATGATCTCATTATTTCTCCTGGACTGAACTTTTATCATTATCCAAATGATAGATAGAACCTCTAACTCTCTTGATTCCTGATATCACATTATCCTGCCTATTGAGTATTTCAAACTGGATATTCCAGGAACATCTCAAACTCAAGATCTTCAAAGTAGAACTTTTTACATATCCTTCTCAATTTCTGTCTCCTAATGAACTCTGCTTTTTCTGCTGAAGAACTCTATTTTTCAATTCTCCCAGCTTCAAACATACAATATTATTCTTTTTTTTCACTTTTAACTAAATTTATTTTAAAAATAAACAACTATATTTTAAAATATAAATATGAGATGAAAAATATTATTTTTTGAGATCTTAGAGCAGGGGTCGGCAACCTTTTTGGCCGTGAGAGCCATAAACGCCACATTTTTAAAATGTAATTTCGTGAGAGCCGTACAGTGCTCACAGTGTGCGCTTCTGTAACATGCCTGAAAAAAAATTGACTTTATGGCTCCTGCGGAAAGAACCATACGTTGCCGACCCCTGTCTTAGAGCATGCTTGAGCACAAAGAGAATATACCAACTCTGCAGGCCTATCCATAAATTCTCATTTGTCAAATAAGGAAATTGGACTCGATGATTTCCAAAGTTTCTTCTAGCTCTAAATACATGATTTTGTGTTTCTTTGATATCTTAATAATTTCTTCCACATCTTAATGATATCCATTCTAATATATTTTTATATTAAATTAATATTTCATTTCTATGAACCTGATAAGCATTAACAAATTTGAATATTGACATAATTTCAAAGAACAAGAAAAAGAGGACTACATATCTGGGTCCCATTCAGCATTTTCTTTTGCTAACTTATTTGTATTTTTTAATGATTCATCAATGTTCTTTTTCTTTCTTTTTTGATGTGATTATCATTAACCCTACTTATTTTTAAAATCATCCTATTCAACAAGAAACTAATTAATATATATTTTAGTATTCCCATATTCCTACCCCTATTACCTCCTATGACTTGATTCCTCATTATCTTTCACTGTACATATTCAATCACTTGATAAATCTTTCCATTTCTCTATTCACAATTGTCTCACATTGACCCATTCCTTTCTTCATAAATTTAGGCCCATATCATCTCCAGTCTGGGCTTTTTTAATAGCTTCCAAATTGTTCTTTCTACCTCAAATCTCTCTCGCCTCCAATTTCCCCTCCAAACTGCTGCCATCATGATTTATTTAAGTGAAGATATATATGACCATTTCACTGCCCTTCTCAATTAATTCCAGTGCCTCTTTATTGCCTATAGGATCAAATATATATTCGTGTTTTGTTTTTAAAATCCTTTTCAACTTAGCCTTTACCTATCTGTCCATTCTCTTTTGATACTACTTCCCTTCTCTTTCAATGTGATCCAGCTAAACTGTCTCTATTCTTCATACAGAACACTTCATTCTTTGTTTCTTGGCATTCCTTCATCACATCCATCTCTAACAATCCTTCATTTTCCTCAAGACTCAGCTCACTAGTTCCACATTAGTGATATCAAACTCAGAGAAACAAGGACCATATATCAGGATTTCTTTTGTTATATATTAACTTAGAAAACTATTTATTTTTATTATCTATGTTTTATTATATTTAAAATTTTTGGTTTAATATTTTTATTATATTTTAATCTGGTTGGGCAATACTGGAGAGTGTTGTGGACAACATGTAGCACACAGCTAGTGTAGTTGACATCTCTGTACCTGATCTTCCCCAACTCTTCTTAGTGATGGAGAACCCTCCCTCTCTAATTTTTTAAATTTAACTACTTTTAAAAAATTGCATATATGTGTGTATATCTATACCTGTATGCATACACATATGTAATTTCCCCATTAAGGTCCCTACGAGAAAGGATTATTACTTTTCTTTTCTTTTATATTTGTATCCTATAACAATAAAGAAAGCCAGCTGACCAATGTTAGGGATGGAGGGGAGATAGAGTCTATGAGATGAGATTCTCTTCTAGCTCTCCTCTCCACTGAATATGCACTGCGGTAGACTTCGAGGGGGTGTCAACCTGAAACTGGGTGACATGGATGGTCTTGCTGCTCCACAGGATTTGGGGCCTAGGCTTCCCTATAAGATGAGGTATGTGGTACCCCAATCTTATTCTGAATGAGGGCGGGGTTCGTGTAAGCCTCCCCTGAGGTCAGTCAACTTCTCAGCAGTTGGTCTGGCTCCAATATGGAGGCAGCCAGACCAAGCTGTGATTCCCCTCCCCCTCTTTGTCTCTCAGACACTCTGGAATGCTATCTGACTAATGAATGGCTTTTACTAATATCAATATAGGGATTGGGGAAAGGGGTAAAGAGCAGAGGGATTTTGGGGTGCCTCTTCTCTATTTCTATGGGGCCCTTCACTCAGGTGGGAACCTTTGGGGTTCCCACTCCTAAGTGTCTCCCACCCCTTCTCCTGTTTCTATTTCTATCCTTTTCTATAATTGCAAGTTAGACCAGAAAGGGTCTCTCAGCAAGGTTGGGTAATGGGAGAAGGAGCCCAAGAGATCACTCCCAAAATGCAGTCCTGAAACTTAGCTCATTCGTTGGTTGAGTATTGATGGATGACAAGCAATGGGATGCCTTTGACCAGGGAATCAGGGTTTCAATGTCCAAAGAAAGATCCTCAGGAAGCCCTCAGGACTGGATTCAAGCTGAGATGTTTTCCTCCTCTCTCAGTCCTCTGCCAGAAGGCCTTTTCTCCTGCTTCCTCTTCTGGAGCATTACCCAGAATTCCCCTCTGGTCTCAACTGTCCCCAAATGTCACTAACTGTCAGCCACTTCTTTTTTTGGCTCCTCCTGTCCATTCCACCTTGTACAAATCCCATCCTTACAATCCCCATAACTTTGCACTCTACTTGGTACATAGTAAGTACTTAGTAAATGTTTTTAAATTATTTGTTCTTGGGGCAATATTAAATTGTTCTGGACATTGTGCTATCATACAGAAAAATAGTGGCAAAGAGAAAGTCAGTGAATCAGATATGACTCAGAAAATACAATAGGACTGTAACAAAGTCTCATTTTTATAATCTCTTTTCTTACCAAAGTCATGTGCTATACATTTTTTGTGCTTTGCATCTAAGCNTCTGTGGGCACACAGTGGTCCCTCCCCCATCAGAGTTTATTACTAGAAAGGGAAAGGGACTTAGGCAGAGTTGCTCCCTTCCCCTCTCCACTGTGTCTGAAGACATTTTTTCATATCAACCGCCCCTCTGCCCAGCAGTCCAGCGGGAGTGCTTTCTTCTTCCCCCCGTGTGTGGTAAGGGAGGCAGGTGTGGCATGCCTGGCACTTAGTAGGGGAAGGGACACGGCATGCAGTCTGTGGGGGATGGGCATGGTTCTCTTTCCGGGTGTGGTGGGGTGAGGGTGGGGCCTGGCACTCAATTTCTAAAAGCTTTGCCATCACTGCTATAGTTATTAAATACAAGTAGAGTAGGGTGTCATATGGTTAGACCTGAGTTTTAGAAAGACCAATTTGATAGCTGAGTGACTTGTATTTGAACAAAGTAAATGTAATGGAGATTCTACATCTAATATCACTACTTTTCTTGAAAAAAATCTATAATTTCATCCATGTGGGTACTCTATTCACTGAAGGAGATCCCAATCCCTCTCTTCCTTAGTAGATGGTTTCATGAGTGTCAGTGACTAAATATAATTGTCTAATGACTATTTTTTGGGGGGGAAAGAACCTTTTGGAATCTAGATGGTTCTATCTTTGGATGTCAAAAGAACTGAAGTTTTTTTTTCATTTTGGCAAGATTTATTAGAGCTTGTACCCTATGGATATAGGTTTAGAGGACCCTAAACTATTTCCCTGTTACAGTGAAGCAGTGGAGTTTATGTCAGTGTGCTATCCCCATATTTGTATATCCTATTTTTTTTTTTGCAGCTTGAATCCTATTAACAATTTCCTGCAAATTCATTACTTCTGCTACATTTCAAAACATTTCTTTCTGTGGCCAGTCACCTTGCTGAAAACCTAAATCTCACTTTGACAGGAAGAGTTCAGGATATGGATGAGTCAGTACAGCAGGGTTCATGAATAGGTGGACCATGAAACCCTCCAGTCATAGAATACATCTGAAATGTCTAGAATAGTTATTGCTCCTGGAGATCCTTTTTGAGATAGGATAGGACACATGAATCCCAATGGCCTCCTGTGCCAGCACCACTCACCACTGGTGTTCCCCCACCCTGCCTTGGACAATTTCACACAAGTTCCCATGGAGATGTCAGAGCAGCAAAATAGGTTACTGTAGTACTGATAAGGAAAATATCTTATGAACATCCATGTGGACATACTAACAGAACTGTATTCAGTTAGTAAATATTCAGCTTAATTGATACCACATATTTTCTGCGCTGGAATAAAAATCACGGAAAACATATCTAAGGAAGACATATATCTCATTATAATTCCCTTTAAAAGCTTTGGAGGGACAACTTAGGAGAATGACTGTCTCTCCAACTTTTGACCTCCAGAAGTCTAGGCTCCTGGGGGCAATCTCTGCCTAGCATAAGCAGCACTTGGAGCACAGAGGCACACAGCACATTAAACTAATAAAAGTGATTGTAAAACACTTTGTAAACATGAAGTGCCATATAGACGCTTATTAATAACCACTTCTGGTTCCATATACATTTATTTCCACTCAAAGATGCCTCTTTAAGAATACATTATGGCTTATTTTGTATAATGTCCTTGATACAAATTGTATTCAGAACATTTTATGGAGTTAACTACAAGGCCGTATGTGGCATAAATTATAGAAGGACACTTTGGATGGTAAATGAATTAGTGTATTCAGTCATAAGGCCAGAGAAAAATGGGTTGTGTGAGTGTCTGGTTTGAAGTATCTAGACTCCCTGGAACCAATACTTTAAATCCCAGCAGGACCGGATCAGGACTTCATCCTTTGGAGATAAGGATTTCGTTCAATTTGCTGTCTGCTGGTCTTTTGAAAAATCCATTGAAACTGTGGTCATGTCTGTATTGTGTGAGCATGCCACAGTCAGGACAATTGAAAATAATGACATGCAGGAAAATTAAAACTGAGCTAGCCTTGAGGCACCAGCAATATGTGAGCAATATTATAATGGTATGAGGTAGGTGGTTCTAGGCTGTACTGGGAGTCCAGGTTGGGAAGGAAATTGAGGGTCTGATTGAAAAGAAGCAATGATGCTCTTTAGTACATGTTTCAGTTTGTAGCTATTGACTCCAAATGCTGGCTTGAAGTATAGGGAAAATTTCCCAAAGTGAATTTGCAGGCTTTATAACAGTATTAATTAAGAATATATTTTATATTTAATATCTCAAATTTATCACAATTTTTATTAACTAATAATTAGAAAGCATCTAAGGGAATATTTATTAACCTTTTTAAAAACCTAATACACAAAAGTCCAGAGTAAGAGAGATGGAGTATCAAGGTTATGTCACTGAATAATAAATATTGTGAAATGATTTTAAGTGTTGCCATATTAGTATCTAGATATGGGGCTTCTACATATTATTTTTCAGGCTCCTCAGCTTCTGAAAGTTACAAGAACTCCAAATCAATAAACTTAAAAGAGGGGAATTTGGAAGAAACTAAGACAGGGGTTCTCAGTTGTTTTTTTTTCTTTCTATAGAACTATTTTGATTTTCCAAGATCATCAGAAGTTGATATGGAGGACGTAGAGTTTGTCAAATGAGTAGATTCAGAGGGACTAATGAAGCAAGCAAGAGACAGCAAAGGAACGAATAGCTATAAAACTCCCCTCTTCCTCATTGCACCCCTTTTGGAATGGATTTCCCCTGAGCTCTTGTAGCAAACGGTTAAAAATTCAAATAAGTTAAAGTTTCAAAATTGTTATTTCAGTAAATCAAAATCATTACTCCAAGACTATACTTGGCCAAAGAATTCTTGAGAAAATATATGGTTGAGGATGTAGTACAAATACCACACAGTCTACCTTGCCTCAACAGAATGGAAACACACTTACTGTCCACGGCAATATTTTGTGAAGACTTTCTCTGTTAAAAGGCTATTCTCTGATATGGAAACCTTGCCTGGGAAGGAAGATTAGTTCAATTCAAATCAGGCTGCTGACATACACATCACCTATTTGATCTATGGAGAGATTCTCAACTTTCTTGAGTTCCAAATTGTTTATCAATAAATTGAGCAATAAATATCAATACATTGTCAATATATTCTGCTATCTAAATGGCAGGATCAGCCTTAGCACTCTGCGAAGATATTACATGCTTAGTTCTTTTGAACAATATTGTAGTTCTACTAATATTTTGTGACCTTTTAACTTAATTGAACAGTGCATTTAAAAAAAATCCCTCTCTCCTTTTGGTCCCATCAGGACAACAGCACTATGAAAGGGAAGTAAATGGGACATATGATTGGAATTAGGAGGCAAATTTTCCATTCTTATACCAGACAAACCTCAGGTCTCTATAGCTTTCTCAATAAAGCATACCTCATTTTATTGCTCATGACTTTGTTGCACTTTGTAGATGGGTTTTTGTTGTTGTTGTTTACAGATTTAAGATTTTAACAACCCTGCCTTGAGCAAATCTATTGGCACCCTTTTTTCCAACACACATGTGCACATCATATCTCTGTGACATGTTTCTGTAATTCGCACACTATTTCAAACTTTTCCATTATTATTATATGTTATGATCTATGATCATTGATCTTTGTTGTTACTATTGGAATTGGTTTGGGACACTACAAATGGAGACCATATAAGAAGGCAAATTTAATAGATAAATGATGTGTTTATTCAGACTGGTCCAGTAGCTGGGCAATACCCCTGCTCACTCCTTCTCCTCAAGCTTTCCTATTCTTTGAAAAACAATATTGGCCAATTAATAACACAACAATATTCTCTAAGTGTTTCCATTAAAGAAAAAAGTCAATCAATTTGGCAAACTTCACTGTTGTCTTAAATTAAGAAAATGCTTAGTCACTCTAATCTTCCTAAACCACAACCCTGATTGGTCAGCAGCTATCAATATCAAGGCAAGATCCTCCACAAGCAAAATGATTATGAATTATTGATGGTTGAGTTAATGGTTAGCATTTTTTAAATCAATGAACTATTTTAAATTAAGGCGTGTACATTTCATTTAAGTTTAATACTGTTGCACACTTAATTAACTATAGTGTAGTGTAAATATAACTTTTATATCTTCTGAGAAACCAAAAAAAATGGGATTTGCTTTATTGTGGTGATCTGGAACCCAACACACAATATCTCTTTTGTATGCTTTATTAGTCTAGGTCAGTGATTCCCAAACTTTTTTGGCCTACCGCCCCCTTTCCAGAAAAAATATTACTTAGCCCCCTGGAAATAATTTTTTTAAAATTTTAATAGCAATTAATAGGAAAGATAAATGCACCTGTGGCCATCACCTCCACCCCCCCCATCACTGTAGCACCCACCAGCGGGTGGTAGCTCCCACTTTGGGAATCACTGGTCTAGGTGAAAGATAGCTTTTCCCTTATCAGGTTTTAAAAAATAATTTAGGGAAAACATCAATAAACTAAAAAGTATCTAGAAGGAAAAAAGGATAGTATAGAGAAGAGTCTTCAGATAATTTGAAAATAGTGCCTCCCGATTCCCATATAAATCTTGTATTTATTTCTTATATATTTGTATTGCATAGTAAAAATAACATGGCATAAAACAGGAAGGTAGAGGATAGCTTTGTCAAAGATGAGGTCCTCCAGATGTTCCTGTTTGAGGATGACATTGTATTGATTGAACCCATCCCCAAGATACTCCAAGATATGGAAGAGATCTGTAATAACTGAAATAAGTTTTACTCATTTATCCACACAGGAAAAAGATGATACAGATGAATAATGGCTATAAGCCAAATTTTGATATGCATCTGAATGGATATGCTATAGAGCATGTTTAATAGTATGTCTATCTCAAATAGACATTACAGAGAATGAGCTAGACTCAAATTTGAAAGGGAAAACTGTAGTGATGCTTTCTAAAAATTTCAAAATATTTTCATTAATGAAAAAACTTTGCACAAGGGTAAAGCCCCTTTTTATAAAATCCTTACCTTCTGTCTTAGAATCAATATTTTGTTTTGGTTCCAAGGAAGAAGAATGGTAAGGGCTAGGCAATGGGGATTAAGTGATTTGCCCAGAAAGTGTCTGAGTCTAGATTTGAACCTGAGACCTCCCATTTCTAGGCTTGGCTCTCAATCCACTGGGTCACCCAGCTGATCCCTTAAAGGCCCTTTTATCAATACATCTTTCCATTTTGATATATAGCAGACCTAGAAAACAACTGACTCAGAACTAAATATGAATATCACAAAGGGAACAATGAAAAGAGAACCAGGGTGAATATGAAACTATAACCTGAAACCAATGCAAACAAGAGGAAAGAATGTTATCAGGGAATGCTATTAAATAACTAAGCAAAGAAGACTTCTATTGATTGAGGAATCATTGAGCAAATTACACTGCATCATAAAAGAAGATTGTGAATAAATCAGGGAAACATAGGAAGATACATGAACAGATGCAAAATGAAATAAGTAGAACTATCATATTGTAAATAACAAGAAACTAATTAAATGTTATATAAATTTAATGGCTGGTTTTTAGCCTAAAGAAAAGATGGAAAGTACAGTTTTTGCTCTCAAGCAGCTCATAGTCTAATGGAAAAAAAGAACAACATGAAAACAAGTATATACAAACAAAATATATGCAGTATAATTAAGGAAACAAATATGGAGCATTACCTATACCATCAGACATTTGATAAGTTGACTTAGTTTTGCCAAAGTATTTTTTCTCTCTTTATTAATGTTGGCAACAAAGAATAGCTCTCTTGGGAAAGAGGTATATTTAGAAATGCAAATGTTATAAAATCAATTCAAATTTTATAAATAAAGGTAGGAGAAAGGAGTATAGTAATAAAACAAGAATAGAACCCTTACATTTCATATGATTAGTGGAATTAAATAAAATCTGGAACATTAGAAGTTAATTTTATCTCCAGATAAAAAAGATAATGTCATTAATTCAACTGTTAGGAGAAGGGAATAGAAATGATAATCCAGCCCTATCTTTAACTACTTTTTTAGGAAACCAATTATAAATTAAGCATCAAAAACGTATCTTAAACATCTTAAAATAACATCCCTCAAAGCATTAAGTACAACAAATTCAGTCCAGGCAGTATACACTGAGTCCAAAAGGACCTAAGAAGAAAGTTGAATGAATCTAGTTATTTTCTACTTACTATAAGACCAGGAACAAGTCACTTCCTCTCTCTTGGCCTCAGTTTCTCTATGAATACAATGAAGGTGGGACAGATTTAGATGAGTTATGAAGCTCAGACCCTAATTATAAATACTAATAAATGCAGCTAGGTGGCACAATGAATAGATTGTCTACCCTAGAGTTGAGACCTGAGTTCAAATGTGGTCTTCAACACTTACTGGTTATGTGACCCTGGCCCTGTTTGCCCCAATTTTTAGTCATCTGTAAAATGAATCAGAGAAAGAAAGTTTCACCAATAACTCCAATATTTTTGCCAGGGAAACCTCAAATGATGTTACAAAGAGTCAGATATGACTAATCAACTACACAACAACAGCTAATATTTATTAAAGGCCATGCAATATACTAATCACTTTAAAAATGCTTAATCTGTTGATCACAAAAACCCTGGGAGATAAAGGTTATTGTTATTTTACATTAAAAAGGGCTTCACAACTGAGTTTCCAGAGTGAATTTGGTCTTCTTGACTTGAGTTTTAGTTTTTCTGATTTCCTGCAATGAGTATTGTCTACATTTACTTATCTATATTACTTGTCTTATATCTAAAGAAAACACAGTGGAAAGAGTGAGATTTTAAATCAGAGAGGAAGTTAGAGAGGTTAGAAAGAGCATAAAATGAAGTCATAAAGGAAGCAAGACTGAATTTTAAGATTGTATTTGAACTCAGGTCTTCTTGATTTCCTGTAATCATGGAGATTAAGTCTTTTATTCACCTTACTTCTCCTGTAGCAAAAGCTGGTACCATTGAAAGATAATGAAATTTGAAGTCAGAGAGGAAATTATTATAAACTCATGCTCCACTTCCTATCAATGTGATCTTTGTCAATTCAAGGTCCACTTTCCTCCATGCCACTTTTCACATCTATAAAATGGTTTTTTTCTAGCGCTAAATATCTATGATCAAGTGACTATTTTTTTTTATCAAAACTTATAGTAATCAACTTACAAATTTCATAAAAAATATCTGCTTGATCCTAAAAACTCACAGCATTTTTAAATTGGCTTTCAATTTGTTGTTTTTTATAGAGGTTAACTTTAATTTATTTTAATCGAATAGGTGGTAATGCAGATGAAAGTAAGCAAGATTTGGAATGAAGAAGACTTGGTTTCAATTTCAACATTTGATCCATTGAATTTTGTTAGTCCCTAAATCTCTATGTTCCTGAAGGTCCTAATTAAAATTGTCTTTTAATGGCATCTTTTATGAAAACTGAAAAATTTAGGTAAGGTTTAATCTTTCTTGGTTAAAGATTTTTCTTTGAAATGAGCACTCGATAATGGCCTTTCTGATATTCAAGTTAGAATAGTAAAATACAGTAGTTTCACATTCTGAAATTGTCATTAAACTGCTCTGAATGTCGAACAAATATTATTTTTTTTTAATTTCAAAGGGTGCCATTTTATAGTCTGATTCATGGAAACAATGGTAACCACAAAATCTTACTTTTTAAAAACTGTTGAAACAAATGCACAGCATACATTCCAATTACATGAATATTTATGTGATTTGGGATGACTTCTATGGTACATTCAATGCTACTCAACTGGATAATTATGCAAAGATCGTTTCACTTAAAATTACAAATGCAGTATTTTGTTTTGTGTTCAACAGTTCTAATGTACATTGATAATAGAAAGAAAACAACTTCTATTTAAAGACAATGCATTTCAGCTGGAGAATTGCTGCCATAGCATATTTTATGACACTAAAATATCTGGAAATTGTGTTAGGATAACAGTAAACAAAGGTCCAAATTCAGACTGATGTTTTAAAATAAGATATAATTGCTTCTTTTGATGGGAATACAAATATATTCAAAAACTCTGCTATATAAGCTTAATGGTCTGGCTATTAAAATTTATTCTGTCTGTACAGGCAAAATTGATGTATACCTACTAGTATATGCTTGAGGAGAAAAAAATAAAGGTCATGATGAGTGAAAATCAGGGTAAATTTATCTAAATATAGGTAAAAGCATAGCTTGTGACTTTTTAGATAATGAAACATTTTTATTATAGTTTATGGAATTGATCTGCTATTACTTTTACTACTATTCCATAGTAATTCCTTAGTAGATAGATAGATAGATAGATAGATAGATAGATAGATAGATAGATAGATAGATCGATCGATAGATTGATAGGTAGGTATCCTATAACATGTAATATATACTATAGTATAAAAGATATGCTCTACATAATATACTTATAAATATGATCATATACACACATATGTGGGGCAAGAATACTACTTTGCAAGAAAAACAAAATGATATTGTACTAAGGGCTTAGTTGTTGTTTTTTCTTTTTATTCTGTTTTTTTTTCCCTTTGTGTTTTCCTATTTGCTATACATATACAGTTAGATAAATGTGAAATTAAGAAGAATTCTGAAGTGAAAAAAAAACTGAGGGACACAAGTAATTTCTCATCCTATGTCAAAATGAAACCTCTGAAACATACTTTGTCATGGTCGCCAGGAAATTAAAGTTCAGATATACATTTAACTCTAATAATAGTTCGCAGGACAGTTCTGTTTTTCAGACAACTTTACAAATGCAAATTTTCTTATAGAAAGAAATACCTATGGATTTATTTTTCCTTTCTGTTCCAGTAAATGAATGAGTTAAAGGTTTGATTGACTTTTTTTTATTAATTTTTTTATTTTAAACCCTTAACTTCTGTGTATTGACTTATAGGTGGAAGAGTGGTAAGGGTAGGCAATGGGGGTCAAGTGACTTGCCCAGGGTCACACAGCTGGGAAGTGTCTGAGGCCGGATTTGAACCTAGGACCTCCTGTCTCTAGGCCTGACTCTCAATCCACTGAGCTACCTAGCTGCCCCCTGATTGACTTTTTAAAAAGCTTTTTTAAAGATATTTGATCTTTAAACAAACAAACAAAATGAATGGCAGTCTACTTCTGCTTTTATAATGAATCAACTCTAATGCAATAGAAACCTCTAGCTGAAATCAGACACTGTAAATAAAAAGACATTTGGCAAATTTTGCATCCAGTGAAACCATGTCAGCTGAAATAGCATTGGACTCTTCTCTTCTGAACACCTTTGATTAAAGGAAAAGCTTATGAACTTGAGAGGTCAGGAGGAAATTCCATTTTCCCATTATCTCATTAGCATCCTAGTTGTGTCCCTGAAATACTTGAAGACCATGTTTGCATCTCTATCTATGGATAGCTTGAATAAAGATTCATAACTCTACTAAGAGACTAACAGAAAATTATCTCATACCTAAGTGGAATATCTTGAGGACTCCAACCTGCTGATGTGAGTTAGAGAACTTAGCATAAATGTTCTTTATGTTTGAGTTCCTTTTTTCATCTTCTCTGTATGTTCTAGTGGAAGCATGTCAGATTTTTGGGGGGAACATTTAATAACAACTTAGAACATTATTTTAGTAAAAATATTTTCTAGAAGTTAATTGAATCTGGCTGACTGAATGATATTAATTGAGGTTTGGAGGTGAGAAGGGAGGAGGGAAAGAGAGAACACACCTGTGTGAGTTTGAATAGATAGAATTAGAAAACATCCCCAAGATCTAAAGACTAACCCTGGAAATTGAAGGGATATTATATCAGTCTAGCTATAGGTATCTGACTCAGTGAGAATTATGGATAAGGTACTTGTGACAGTCTTCAGGTTACTTTCACTATGCCATTTTATTAAATAATTTTGCCTTGATTTAATTTTCTTCTTGACAAAAAAAAAAGATTCAACAGTTATATATGGTTTGTGGTAGATATTAACAAACAGAATACTTTGAACCTGGGGGTCTCTTTGACTAGGTAACTCATATGTGAATTAGGAAGTGCCCTCAGGTCATTCCCATAAAGAACTTTTATCAAGCATTTACTATGTGCTAAAGTAGAAGCCAAAGCTAAAGTAGAATCCTTGCAGTGATGGGGAACCTTTTAGGGATGGAGTACTAAGCCCTGCCCTCACCCCACAGAGCAAGTGTTGTGCCTATGCCCCCCCAGACCATTCTCAGTCCCTTCCCCCTCTGAATGCCAGGCGCACCCTGCTTCCCCACCTAACTTCACCCAGAGGAGGGAGAAAACTCTCCCATTGGATCTACTAGGCAGGGGGGTAGGTGATTTAGACAGATTTGGGGAGAGAGGAAGGAGAGCAGCTCAGCTGTGCCTCTCTCTGGCTTTCTAGTTAGGAATTGTGGATCTCTGTGTTGTAGGGATGGGCACACCAGGTCCTTGTACATTGTTCTCCTGGTTCTACTCACTTCATTTTGCATCAGTTCATGCAAGACTCTTCAAATGTTTCTGAAATCATCCAGCTCATTATTTCTTTTGGCACAATACTAATAATCCATTACAATTACATACCACAACTAGTTCAACCATTCCCCAAATGCTAAACATCCCCTCAATTTCCAATTCTTTACCACCACAAATAGAACTGCTTTAAATATTTTTGTACAAATAGGTCATTTCCTTTTTTAACATCTCTTTGTGATACAGACCAAGTAATGATATTGCTGTTTCAAAGAGTATGCCGTTTTATAATCCTTTGGGCATAGTCCCAAGTTGCTCTCCAGAATGGTTAGATGAATTCACAACTCCACCAACAATGTATTAGTTTCCCAATTTTCCCACATCCCTTCCAACATTTATCATTTTCCTTTTCTGTCATATTAGATGATCCAACAGGTGTGAGGTGGTGTCTCAGACTTGTTTTAATTTCCATTTCTCTAATCAATATGGGCAGATCATTTTTTTAACCACAGATAGTTTTGATTTCTTTATCTGAAAACTTCCTGTCCATATCCATTGACTCATCTATCAATTGGGAAATGACTTATTCTTCTAGATTTGACTCAGCTTTCTATATGATTAAGTAATGAGGCCTTTGTCAGAGACCTTTCCTATAAAAAATTTCCCCCCAGCTTTCTGCTTTCCTTCTAATCTTTACTGCATTGGTTTTATTTGTGCAAAATGCTTTAATTAAATATAATCAAAATTATATATTTTATATCTTAAAATGTTCTCTGTTTCTTATTTGGTAATAAGTTCTTTCCTTTTTCATAGGTTTGACAGGTAAACTATTCCATAATCCCCTAATTTTCTTATATATACCATTATTTGTTAAGTAAAAATGTGTTCTGGATTTCAAATGACTAATTTGCCTTTTAACCTATAAACTAAAATCTAATCACAATTTGGGTCAAGACTCAACAAAGTAGAAATAAATCTCATTCAAATAGAATGAAAAAGTGGAACTTGAAGTGATCTTTAAAGGACTGACAGGATATTCAATGGAAAAGAATGAGCAGGGCATTCTGGTCAGAAAAGAACATGAAAATATGCATATGTAAGCACATGTAGATAGCAATGGTTCAAGTGATTGCTCTAGAACAGCACTGGCAAATGTTTTCAAGATCATGTGCTGAAAGTGCAACTTCAAGCTGCCTGTGAGACCCCTGCATTACCCGAGATGGCACAGGGAGGAAGTGCTCACATTGGGTGGCTAGACAGAGGGGCAGAGCATGCAAAATGATATCCTCAGGCACTGTGGAGAGAGGAATGGAGCAGCCCTATCCATGCCACCTCAGCACTTGCGCCACGGCTTCACCAACACAGTTCTAGCGCAAAGGGTTGCTAAAGGAAATATTAGGGAAAATATATTGGGTTCATATGGCAAAGGACTTTGAATGACATGCTAAGAAGTATGTTTTTAATGCTATAAACAAAGGAGATTCTAAACAACAATGTTCCTAATATATATTTAGGTGAAAATGTATCTTTTTCTCCATTCCCTTGCCTTTTTGTTCCACCACTGGTCAAACCTTGACAAAATCAGACTCTGGATTACATTTACTATCTACTCTGTTCCTCTTCTTCTACTGCTTAATAACACTGGAAGAAGTTACATACGAAATTCATTCCAGATTTTCTAAACAAGTCAAATCAACAAATATTTATTAAGCACCTACTACATGCCAGGTAGTACTACTCTCTGAAGTTACAAAGGCAGACTAATGTCATCCCTGATTTTAATAATCTCAGAGTCTAATAGGGGAGAAAACATGCAAAAAGCTATGTAAAAATAAGGTATGTGAGGGATAAGTAGGAAATAATCTAAAGCAGAAGGCACTGGCATCAAGGGGAATCCAGAAAGTTTTCTCCAATAAATAAGTAAACATTTGTTGATTAATTGAAATCCATTTAAACATAGCTCTATGCCAGTTCTTAAGTTAATCAACCATAGATCTCACCAAGAAAGTTAAATTCAAGGTAAATAATACCTTTCAACTACACAAAAAAACAAATATATATCTTTATCTTTAAAGATTATTTGCGTTGTTCCAGACAAAAAAGTGGAGGAAAAAATAAATAAATATAAAAAATAATAATGAAATTGCTAAGGGATTCTCTCTGATAAAGTGCTCTGAGGACCAAAATCTGGTACAGGGAGTACTGATTCAGAAAAGTCACAGTATTTCCATTAAAGAGTATTAGAGTTTGGAATCAATGACTTTTGAAGGAGGAAAGAAGTAATTGTTCTCTTTCTTAAAAAATAAGAAACTAGAAAGAGTTCTTAGAAGGGCCAAAGGGATGATATTAATTGAATGGAAAAGGGACATTAATGAAAACAGGTTAAAGTAACTCATTTGGTTTAATCTGAAAGTTTATGAATGTCTTAATTACTATCAGCAAGTCAAAGTGCCTATGAAAGTGTATTAAACAATCCTTTCTGTTTTTTAAAGAATAAAACAAGAAGAAATAGGCATAACATGGGAACAATCTTAATTGTATTCAAAGGATGATTTTTTTTAAAATGTGGCCAAAATTATCAAGGCATAAAATATGCTAGTGAGTTCAAGAATACTTTATGCATGAAGATCTTAAAGATTAGAAAAGGCAACTAAAAGTCTTTGATATTTTGTCATTTACCAGCTTAAAGAGAAGATAAAGGACTAACCAAGGAATTTTTTTCCTGAAATTCCTTTATAATTTGACATTTTCTCATTAACTTTTCTTAATTACATTTTTCTTATTTACTTGTTTTAAATGTGTCTTTTTCTTCTACAGCTACAACTGTGTAAAATTCCTATAATTACTATAATTTTGAAATTACTCCTTTGAACAAGTACCAATATAGATAGCTTCAAGAAATATTTTTTATATTTTTTTTAAGTTAGAGGAAGAAGGACAGTCAACAAGAAACAATTCTTATTTTAATTGTGCAACCAAAAGCTGATGTCAAAATAAAAAGAACCATATAATAGAATTAAAAATATTCTGGAAGAAAATGAGAAGGAAATATTTCTATTGGCCTGGAACCAATTATCTTATTTCACATAATTATCACATCAAATAGATTGAATTCACATATATGTGACCACTTCAGAAAATTCATTATTTGTACTAATCAGGGCTTAGCTGAAATTATTCTATGCTTTAACATCTTCACATATATGTTATACGTGACTATAGTTGCATATAAACATATATGTGTATAATATTTTATTAATTCAGAGGATGGGATCTAGCTCATGTTTCCATCTCTATGAAAAAAATGAAACATTTTGAAGAGAGATTGAAATTTCTCAGCATGGGTTGGCTAAGGAAGAACTTCCTCACAGGGAGTTGTATTTTATAGGATAACACATTCTACATTTGAAATTCAAAAGCACACCACTCTACTTCAGTAAAGCTGAGAGAACTGTCACCAAGAGGAGACTATTCAGTCAAGTTAGCTAATTGATTTGAAGATTTCTCATTTCAATAATGACCTTGAAGCCAATGATGCCTAGAATGCCCCAGACCATGTCATGGGTCCTCTAGTAAAGATCTATCGTCAGATCAATTACAAAAAGCAATGGAACATCTGATCCTACCCTTGAAATTAACCAGGGAAAGTAGGTCAGTGCACCTTCAACTGACACAATGAATTATTATGTTCCCAATGACCCAGGAAGGAAAGCACAAGTGATTGATGGGAAGGGGTATTTAAATGAGAAAGTTGAAGCATTCCAGGCTTAAGCATGTAACAATGATCAAGAAAACTGTCACATACTAAAAACACCTTAAATAACAGTTATTCCATCACATGAGTATGTGATCGTCGTCTTTTCTCATCTTATAATCCTGTGCCTATTTACAAAAATAAGTTACTATTTTTGTTTCTTCTCATTCCTAGGGAACCACTTGTATGGTTTTAAAATATGTAAAAATAATCCATGAGGACAAAATGATTACTTCATGCCAAACAGCTCACGAATGAGAGAAAAAACTACCCTTTCATGTAGTGAGTTGTCACAGAGTAAATAACATTTCTTGTTTTAAAAGCTGAAATACAACTGAGATAGGGTGGAAGAGATTGATCAGTGAACAGTGATCTGATCAGATGATTCTATTTTCAAAACTGGACAATGAAATTATACCCATACTACTCTGTTCTCTAAGTGTCAAAAGCTAACTGTTTAATCTTTAAATAATATGGATGGAGTCAAATCTGACTAAAGCTTGTAAGCAGTTAATATGTTTACTTATTGGACTTCAATTTATTTCCACTTAAGTGACCTTCAGTCTGAACTCTGTAATTAAAGACACATCTATCATGAAACTGTTGTAATTTAGACTGAAGGGTCACAAAAATCTTTCCTTGTTGCTACTACAAAGTGACTTTAAATGTATTTTAATATAAAAAAATCCAAGATTATTTAGAAAACACATAGACACCTCATTAGCAAATAAATAATTACACTGAAGATAGAATTTTTTCCCTCCAAATCAGCATGTCAAAATATTTTGACCATCAAAATATTTTTGGCAATAAGAAAATCTTGAATAATATATTGATATTTCAAAATATTGAAGACTCCATCAGTGTACATATTCCTTTCATTGATGGATATTGCATTCCCTTTATATCTTAGCAAGCAGTGTTCTTGAGATGTTGAGTTAATTGTGAAATTATTTATCACCTGATCAATTTCCTCATGATGAGCCACCTCCATCCTAGATAGGATTGTCCTTGGACAACAGACAAAAACACTAGCCTTTCTGAGTAATCAAAGCCTATCTAGAATAAAAGAATAACAATTTCTCTTTAAAAAAGTAAAGGATCTTATTGTTCATTTAGTTCAACCACTACAAAATACTCCATAATATACCTGACAAGTAGCTGGTTATTCAATTTTTGTTTGAGACTTCAAATGACAGAGTGAGAGATAACACCATTTAAAGGCAATCAATTTGGATATCCAATAGTTAAGAAATTTTTTTGACATCAAGTCAAATTTGCCTCTGCAGTTTTTTCCCATTTGCTTTTGGTTCTGTTCTCTTGACCCAAATAATCAATAAAAGGATTCAACAACGTTTATTAAGTGCCAGCTATATGCCAGGCATTCTGCTAAGTACTAAGGCTTTCAAATTAGCTCCCTATATTATGTGAGAAGAAAATACAAAAAAGGAATGTGGAAAGATGCAAATGAAGAAATGAAGAGAAATTATTTTGCTCTGAGGCATAAGGGAGAGTTATAGAAATGTGGGAAGGGTGGGAGGAGAATCCATGCTGAAATCTCTCTTTTAATGGAAGTCTTGGAGCCCTTCTATCACAGCATTTCTTGTTTTATTGCACTTCACTTTATTGAACTTCACAGATATTACTTTTTTACAAGTTGAAGGTTTGTGCAAACCTCTGCCTTAAATAAGTCAATCGGCACCATTTTTCCAGTAGCATGTCCTAATGTCATACATCTATATCACATTTTGGTGATTTCCACAGTATTTCAAACTTTTAAATTATTATTATTATTTTTTGTTTTTTTATTGTTTTTATCAGTGGGCATGACTTTATTTTTTAAAATGTTATATTTATTTTATTCCAATAAAAATTTACACATAAGTTTTCCAAGGTGATATAATTTCATTTTGTCTCCCATCCCTCTTCCCTCCCTTCTCCTAAAATTGACAAGCAATTCACTGAATTCACTGGATTATACATGTTGTATCACTCAATATTTCCATATTATTCATTTTTGTAAGACAATTATATATATATATTTAAATCATTTATTAATATTCATTTTTAACATGGTTACATGATTCAAGCTCCTACTTTCCTCTTTACCCCCCGCTATCCCCCCACCCATAGCCAACACACATTTCCACTGGTTTTAACATGTGTCCCTGTTCAAGACTTATTTCCAAATTGTTGATATTTGCATTGGTGTGGTAGTTTCGAGTCCACATCCCCAATCATGTCCTCCTCAGCCCATGCATTCAAACAGCTGTTTTCTTATATGTTTCCTCTCCTGCAGTCCTTCCTCTGGATGTGGGTAGTGTTCTTTACCATAAATCCCTCAGAATTATTCTGGGTCTTTGTATTGCTTCTGATACAGAGGTCCATTACATTCTATTTTACTATAGTATATCAGTCTCTGTGTGCAATGTTCTTCTGGCTCTGCTCCTTTCGCTCTGCATCAGTTCCTGGAGGTCTTTCCAGCTCACCTGGAACTCCTCCAGTTTATTATTCCTTTGAGCGCAATAGTATTCCATCACCAACATATACCACAATTTGTTCAGCCATTCCCCAATTGAAGGTCATACCCTCCTTTTCCAGTTTTTTTATCACCACAAAAAGCGCAGCTATAAATATTTTCGTACAAGTCTGTTTATCTATGATCTCTTTGGGGTACAAACCCAACAATGGTATGGCTGAATCAAAGGGCAGGCATTCTTTTATAGTCTTTTGAGCATAGTTTCAAATTGCCAGCCAGAATGGTTGGATCAGTTCACAATTCCACCAGCAATGCATTAATGTCCCAATTTTGCCACATCCCCTCCAGCATTCATTACTCTCCCCTTCTTTCATTTTAGCCAATCTGCTAGGTGTGAGGTGGTACCTCAGAGTTGTTTTGATTTGCATTTCTCTAATTATTAGAGATTTAGAACACTTTCTCATGTGCTTATTGATACTTTTGAT
>NC_058130.1:490731570-490819411 GCF_016433145.1 Gracilinanus agilis | reverse complement strand
TCTCTCTCTCTCTCTCTCTCTCTCTCTCTCTCTCTCTCTCTCTCTCTCTCTCTCTCTCTCTCTCTCTCTCTCTCTTCTCCAGGAATCATACTCCTCTTTGTACAGATAATAAACTAGCCTTATATAGTTTAAATGGTGATCACATAGATAAGAAGTATCTAAAGTTGTATTTTGAAATCTATGTCTTCCTAATTAGAGGTCTAGCTCACTACCCGATGCACCATGCTGCCTCTCCGATGTAGCTGAATGCTAAAATGATGACTATAGCATTGGACTGGGGCCTGCGTATTTTACATATTGATAAATACCCATAAGCTATCAATGATAGTCATTTGGCATGTCCAGTGCATTGGATTGAAATGTAGATATGGAAGGTATTATGTTTTATTACTTATTTCTGAGGCTACTCAGTTGCTTTGACTTTCTCATGTGTAAACCAAGGCTTGACCAATGAGAACCCCCACTTTGTAGCATGACTCTGGACTTATTCTCTTAGTTGACATATTAGCACATCAGGTCCCCAGAACTGAGAAAAGCCACATCTTCCTTAGGATTCTAAGGGCAACACCAAAAGCATGGAGAAGGTCTTCTTAGTTTAGTTATTTGCTCAAGACTTATTCCACTGTCTTCTATCAATATCAATGAGAGCAGCTAGGTGGCACAATCAATAAAGTGCCAGGTCTAGAGTCAGAGAGACCTGGGCTGTAATTTTACCTCAGGCACATACTTTCTGTGTGACTTTAAGAAATTCGCTTAATAATTAAAAAAACATTTTTGCCTTGATTTCATCATATGTAAAATGTGAATAATAGTGGCACTTATCTCTCAGGGTTGCTATGAGAATCAAATGAGATAATAATTGTGAAGCACTTAGCACAGTACATGACACATAATAAATGTTATATAAATGTTAGCTACTATTAATTTTACCTGGAGCCAGTTAGTTCCGTACCTACCAAACCAATATCAGTAGTTAATCTACCATGTAGCATCAACTTTTGTGAAGAGGAAGTTAATGAAAAGATAAATTAAGAACCAAAACACAAAATCATCCCCCAAACCTTCAGGCAAAGGCTCCCTTCTACAACCTTAGTCATGGGGGAGAATGGGCTCAAACTTAAAGTTGTTGCCACAAAGCATTATGCTAATCAAGCTGATTTCTTCTCTTGTAAAATATAGAGTGTCAGCTGCAGAATCAATTTACTGCTCTATTAGGTGATATATGTCACTACTTGAGTCTATGCTGACTCTTCTTTAGTCTTGGCAACTAGAAAAACCTTTGTGCAGGTTTTGAGATTCTGGACCCCTGACCTTTCTAAGTTCCCAAGGTTATATACCAGCTTTTCCATCTTCAATATCCCTTCATACAAGAGTAGTAAAGAATATACACAACCAGGAAAAAATAGATATAAAGTCATGTGTCCAGGTTTTTCTTCCCACATAAAACTGCTTACACCATTGCATCCTCAACACAAATAAGGCGAGAGAGAGAGAGAGAGAGAGAGAGAGAGAGAGAGAGAGAGAGAGAGAGAGAGAGAGAGAGAGAGAGAGAGAGAGAGAGAGAGAGAGAGAAAGAGAGAAAGAGAGAGACAGAGAGAGAGAGGAGAGTTTGGTGATTAATGCTTTTTGTATGCACACCCAGTTCCTTCTCAACAGGCAGATACATGGTAATTTCTTCACCATGAATAAGCACCTGAGAACAATCAGAGGATACCAGTTAATGCTTTGAAATAAATAGCCCCACCACACCACATAATAATGAACTTCCAGAAGCCTGCCTCCTCATGGGGGTGTTGCATCAGGCAGAGAATTCTTCTCTTGTTTCTATAGATTGGCCAATTTCCTCATTACACATAAATGTAATAAAACACCTGAAAAATATCCTAAAATAAATATTTTTGCTGTAAAGAAGATAATTGTGAGTTTAGTTTTAAAATGTTGAATGTTTTCTGATTTATATGTTATAAACATGACTACATTTTCAGTTAAGAGTTAAGCATTTTTAGGGGGCAGCTGGGTAGCTCAGTGGATTGAGAGCCAGGCCTAGAGACAGGAGGTCCTAGGTTCAAATCTGGCCTCAGACACTTCCCAGCTGTGTGACCCTGGGCAAGTCACTTGACCCCCATTGCCTACCCTTACCAATCTTCCACCTATAAGTCAATACACAGAAGTTAAGGGTTTAAAATAAAAAAAAAAGAATTAAGCATTTTTTTCAGCTATTAATTGGATCATTCCAGTACATTAAAGAGATGAAAGTAGGACAAACTCTTGCATGGTGTGTATGATTTCAGAAACTGCTCTGAATTCACTGGATTTGGTGGTGAACAATAAGTCTATTTATTAAAAGGCATCCGCCTTCCATTCAGCCTTTGATTTTGAAATGCTAATGATAATTTTAAAGAGACACTTTTGCTTACATTTCACAGTGTGTATATGATGCTAAAGAAAGTTTCTCAAGGAATAAACATTCATAATTTTCCACTGTGCCACCTAAGAACAGCTGTGAGTTTGATTTTGGAGGCAAGGAAATGGAGCTGATTTTAGTAAATTGTCCAATACTACTCCAGCAATAATAACACTATGTAGCTGCCTTCTGTTCTCCAGTGTAGAATACATTCTTGATTGAAGAATCCCTGAGCCCCAGGCTTTTCACTCTTCTGGGGCCAGGGAAGGATTCAAGGACTCAACTATGGAAAGTAATCTGACAATCAGTGAACTCACATTTGTCCTTCTCAGGCAATATGCTTGACAGCAAGAATGCGGTGTCACTATGTGATTGTTCCATTGTTACTGTTGATGGGGGACCTTCTTTAGCTGATTTTTAAATTACGAGAATTTAATATTGAAAGATGAGAAGCATCTTTAGGTAACAAAATAGAGCAAAACTCACGTAATTTCGCACATCTCCCTTGACAGTGTTAAACATATAAAAGACCTTACATTCTTTCTTTCCTGCGGTAATATGTCCTCATTCACTGCATATAATTTTCTTTGTAGTGTCTAAGGATTATTACAATGGAAATGATTCTGGGTGGGATTATTATAAGACATTTCTTCCTAAGAGCTTACAGAGCTTCAGGAATGGGGCTGTGGAATGGGCCCACAAAGCCCTTATTTAAATTACCATTCATCCTATTTGGCTAAACCACAAGAGGGTATTATAAAATAGGTTTTCCATGGTAGATAAAATAAAGCAGAAATTAGAAAATGTGCCTTTACACTGGGGTGAAATAAGTATCTTAAATACAAAAACAAAGTAAACTATTCAGATTGATATACTATTCCATGTGCTTAATGTAGTTAAAAAACATCAACCTACTGCCAAAAAGAAATAACAAAATCTTACTACAATCACTTCAACTGCCATTAAGTTTAGTGTCTAAAACACTTGACAGTGATCATCACCATGAGCAAAGCAAGGACAAAGGAGAACATAATATGTGTTCCAATGGGCTGAGAACTGTTTGGTTTGCCTAGAATGTAGAACCTAGCATATAATAATTATAATAATAATAATGACGATGATGATGATGATGATGATGATAATGTGATGATGATGATGATAATAAAATTTCCCCCATCCATTCAGCTAGAAAGAGAATAAATCAATGAGAATAGTTTGGTAAAGCAAGATGGTACCAGATTATAGAGGGTATTCAATTATTAAATAAAGGAATTTGAACTTAGAAGGAAGAAGGGAGCTAATGAAGATTTTTGAATGAGGAAGTGATTTGATTAGATATATAAATAAAAGAAATTATTATTACAGTGGTATAATGGATGATTAGAGAGAGGAAAATGTACATGGAAAGACCTATTTGAATACTACAATCATCTTAAAGTTAGTCAAAGTTGATAGCATATGAAAATAACTTTGTACACCTAAAGTGTTATGTAAATGATAGTTATTGCTATTAAAATCAGCCAATGAAGTTTCCAATGTGTTTTTTTCCTTGTCCTAGATAGATGACTTCTAATAGCCCTTCTAGCTTTGTAATTTCTTAAAACTCTGGCATTGGAATAATTTTTACCCCAAGGAAATCCTTCTGATAAGAAATGCAAGAAAGTCTATTGGCATTTACCAAAAACCAGTCAGGTATTCTAGCCTTTAATTTGTCCGTATCTAGCATGAACCAAAGACGGCTACCTTTTGGGAAAGAATAGAAGAATGATTCTGGCTTTGATGCCTGCTACAAATTATTGAGATGATTCATATGTGATTTTCCCCATTTTTAGCATCAAGTATTTATTTACTTGAACTGACTCAGCAGGAAAACACCAGTCATCCCAGCAATTCCTTCTCTTTGTACTACATGTGATGAACTGCATTATATGCACATTTGTGCAAACACATGCATCTCTTTGTGAGTGGTAAGGTGACCTAACCCTTGATGTTTTACCTTCAGGCTATCTTATTCAGTGGAATTATAACAGCAGTCATCTTGCTTTCTTCTTTCTAGTTCCATAGCTTGCCACTTAAGCTTCAAAGAAGAATATTGTGCTATCATATGAGTTTATTCCAATACTGATGCTGAGAGAGAAGTGAAAATAGTAAGTCATGTGTCTTACCTACAAATGATCTATTAGATATAAGATTTAGAGTCAGTTAATCTAAAAAACAATGTTAGTAAATAGTAATTAAGTGCTTACTATGAACCAGACACTGTGGTAAGTCCTGAGGACACAAGGAAAGGCAAAAGACAGTCTTTGATGGGAGACAACAAGCCAATAACTAGGTACAAACAAGTTACATAGAGGATGAATTAAAAATAATGTAGGGAAAGCACTAGAAATCAAAGGAAAATCCAAAGGCTTCCTATATATAAAGTATGATTGTAGTTGGGATTTAAAGGAAGTGAGGGGAAAAAATGAGGAGAAAACATTCCAGGCATGGGTAATTATGAATCAAGAGTTGTTTCCAGAAACACCAAGGAGAATAGTTATCATTTGTTGAAGAGTTAGTATGGGGTGGGGGTGGAGTGTTAAGATAGGAAAAGTTTAACATTTAACAAACTTGGAAAAGTGGAGCAGGAAGATTATGAAAGGTTTTGAATTCTAAACTAAGGATTTTATGATTCTTGAAAGATACAAAGATTATGATCATGCCCACAATTTCTTCAGCAATTTAAAATTCTTCAGCAATATAAAAAATAAATGTATTTTTATAATGTGTTTTAGTCATTACTGAAGTTTATGAGTGGTGAGTGGTGCTTTGTGTGAAATGATCATATCTACATTTTAGGAAGATCACTTTGGCAGCTGAGTAAAGGATAGACTGGAGAGGGGAGAGACTTGTGGTGAGACCCTTCAGTAGTCTAGAGTATGAGTGATTGCTAGATGGCATATGACCTAGTCGCCTCATCTTATAATGAGGAAACCAAGGTTCAACACAGACTTGTCCTCCCTAAGAAAGTTACTAAACTGAAAATTTTGAACCCAGGTACTTTTCTTCCAATATTCTATACTGTGAATACACCAATCTCAGCTATTATTTTTAACTGAATTATAGAATTATACCAACAATATGTGATAAATAATATAAGAATATATTTATTATATTATTTTATGTGCATTTATTTTTATTTACTATGTTAATAATCCTCTCTTTACCAGATACCTTTGTTCTTTTAAACACATATGTGTCTAATAGTCATTGGTTTCCTTTCACATTTGGTGCTACGCAGTTTTTAATCACACCCAAAAATTCTTTCAGTGGCTATAAAAATTATATGTATTTTCATAGTATGTCTTACCCAGAACTACAAAGATGCATTGTCTTTTTAACAATAGTGGAGATGATTTAATTGATTAACAAATGAATAGTACATTAATGGTTTGGATTGACTCCCATCATTGTTTAATAGCATGGAACAAATTATTTAATGATATAAGATAAATGCAAATTTATTGGAAGACATACAAAATTTAAACATTTGTTAGTACAATATAGTAAGCACATATTTAGAAATGAGTTGTTAGAAATCTTAGTTGTTGTTATTGCTATTCAGTCATTTAACTGTGTCCATTTCTTTGTGACTCTATGGATCATAGCAAGCCAGGCACTTCTTTCTTCCACTATCTCCAAAAGTCTGCTAAGCTCTTATTGACTGGTCCCATGACATTATCTATCCATCTCATTCTCTGATGTTTTCTTTCCTGTTTCTCTTTGATCCTACTGAAAATCAGGGTCTTTTCCAATAAGTCCTGTCTTCTCATTATGTGGGCAAAGTATTTAAGTTTCATTTTCAGTATTTGACCTGCCAGTGATTAGTCTGAATTAATTATTTTAAATTTTGACTCTCAAAAGTCTTCCCCAGCACTAGAGTTGAAAAGCATCGATTCTGTGGCATTCCACTTCCCTTATTGTCCAATACTCAGTCATACCTTGCTACCAGAAAAACTTTGACCATATGGTCCTTTGTCAGGAAGGTGATGTCTGCTTTTCAGTATGCTGTCCAGATTTGCCATAACCTTCCCTTTAAGGAGCAAACATCTTTTTAATATATGGCTGCAGTCAGCGTCTGCAGTGATTATTGAACACAAAAATATAAAACTGAAATTAGTTGCATTCTCCCTCTATTTGCAAGGAGCTGATGGGACCAATCAACAAGATCTTATTTGCTTTTTTTATATTAATCTCCAAACCAGCTTTTACACTTTCCTCATCAAGAGGTTTCCCAACTCTTCTTCACTCTCTGACATTAGACTGGCCTCTTCAATATAAGTGGTTGGAACATAGATGTGTACTACTAGACTATTAAATATTTTGCCTTGGATTCAAACATATATCATTCTGTCATTTTTGAGATTATATGCCAGTGTTACTTTTCTCATATTTTTATTGGCTAAAGGGGCGAGTACTTTTCTCCTAAGGATTCTTGTCCACAGTAGTATGTTGTGATCACCTGAATTAAATTCACTTATTTCCATCCATATGTTCCCTGATACCCAAGATATTGATGATTAATCTTTCCATCTCCTATTGGACCACATCCAATTTAATTTAATTCATAGATCTTACATTCTATGTTCCTATACAATACTGATCATATTTTCCTTTCATTACCAAACACAACTGCAGCTAAGCTTCCTTTTGGCTTTGGCCCAGCTACTTCATTAGTACTGAAGCTGCTTAGTTATCCTTTGCACTTTCCCAGTAGCATGTTGAACACCCTCTAACCTGGGGGACAAATACTGCCTGTGGGATTTTTTTGGCAAAGATATTAGAATTATTTAGCATTTCCTTCTCTGGTGGATCACTTTTTGTCAGAACTTTCTACTATGACCTATCCATCTTTGGTAAACCTACACAGTATACCTCATAGTTTCATTGTGCTACACAAACTTCTCCCCCACAACAAGGCAGTAATCTAGGATGAATGAGATTTTGAGAAATGCCAGGTCATTATTATTATCTTTCCAAAGCTTTTGTAAGCATGTGTGTATTTTGTCTATATCTTGAAATATTTTTCTAATGTGTATTCAGAAGTTTGAATTTAATACTCAGCAATAGGAAATAATTAGGATTTTTTTTTCCTTTTTAAGTAACCAAAGTTGAGTCAATAATTACAGCCTATTTGTTCTTGCCTCTTGGTATCTCATAGTCAGCTACCATCATTTTTCCCCTTTCCTTTTCTTCTTTGCCATTAGAATTCTCAGATAAAATCAAATACTAAAATCAGTCTCTAATCTCATTGATTGGGGAGTTATCTCTGATGATATGGATTGAAATCCATACTGTGCAAATCTTGTCCATATCTTCTGACCAGTTTACTACAGAATATTTTATTCAAATGCTAGGTTTTATCTGCTATCTGAAATCATGAGCACTTCTATGCTCCTGTTCATCTCTTGTTCTTGTCTAGTGATCAACCCATCTTCTCTTCCAATGATAAAACTACTCAACAATGTCTTTTACTTCTATAATTCATTGAGTACTTTTATTGGTTACATTTTTTGCCTTACATATCCACCCAATCTGCCTTTCTGTTGCTCTTACTGCAATACTCATTTTTGTTTTTTGGAAAGTAATACTCCATTTTTCACTGCATATAGTTATTCAAGCATAATCATCATAATAATAAAAAGACTTTCACTTTTATGGGAGAAAAAATGTTTTCAAATTTCTAAAAAGCAATTCCATATATTCTCTGATTATCCAATATAGATCTAGCCAACAAAGTGTTGGGCAATCTTCAGAGCATAAGTTCTTAATTTTTTAATGTCACAATCACCCTTGGAAACCTGAGGATACCAACAAACCCTTTCTCAGAACAATGTATTTAAATGCCTCAAATAAATTATATTTTATTATTAACAAATTTCATTGAAAGGTATTCATGAACTTTTTTTAAAAGTTAATGGATTCCATGTCAAGAGCATGTACATTATGAGGTATCCATACAAATGTTGTTAAAATCTAAACAATAGTCATTCTCCATCAATATGACCTTTCCACTGTGAACCAAGTCAAACTCCTTTGAGTGATTAAAAATTTCATCCCGCATTGTTCTGAGGCTTAACATAATTTGGCATGTATTCTGATCACAAGAGCTTGTGGAGTACCTCACTGTCCACAGGGAATTCTTATTTGACTTGTATTCTGAATCACCTCTCCATCAAAATGGTGAATAATTTGGTAACCACAGGTATCTGGGTTTTATGCCTCAGTTGATATTTTATTGGTTCATTGTATGAGTTTATTTCTGTTAAAATATCTTCAAAGATATCTGAAAAGATTTTAAGTTACAGATGGAATATACCTGGTTATAAAAGATGGCATTTTCTTCTAAGAAGTGAAATGCTTTTTTCAGTCAAGCAGAAATAATTATATGTATTATGTTCATTGTTTAGATAGTTAACACTTTCATTTCATGACTATTCTAGTTCTTTCGTGCCCTATTACCCTTATTGGTTAAGTGGCCAATGAGATATATTATTTCAGTTCAGATCAACTTCACTCATGCTTTACTTTACTTTTTGACCATCTCACCATCGGCTACTTTCTCATCTTAAGGCCACCCTCTTTCTATCCCCTTCCAAATTCCAGGACAATAATCAAATCAACACAACCATTTTTGGGGGGGAAGATTTTTTTTACTTTACTCCCTTATGCTTCCCCTTATTATTCTTGTAACATCCCAAGTATGATACTGCTTTTCACCCTAATCCCATTTATATATTGCTTTCCCCTGTTTGAATTTGAGGTCCCTGAGATCAGTGACTTTCTTCACTTTTTTTTATTCTGTATTTAGTGCCATTGTTAGCATAGAAATATTCCAGCTTTTTCCATGCCTTCAATATCTTTCCTTCAGATACTTTATAAAATTGTCCCTAAATGCCTTCACAATTTTATTGATACTAGGACAGTACTTTATGTATATAGTTCATCCAATTTTACTTTTCTTTTCCCAGTTTTATTATTTGAACACATTTCAGATGTGATATTAATGTTCAAAGTCTATGTTTCCATTGTCCTTAATGGAGAAAAGAATTTCTAAAGATGTTTGTTGAAATGTTTTTCTCATTTTTCATTTTGTAGTCTTTATTTTCATCCTTGAATGTCTTCGGGATGACTTTGTTTATATGCATATCTTTCCAACCTTTCTTTGAATTCCTTTTTACCCTTCTCTACTTATTCTAGTGGTTTTAACCTTTAATAGTCTTCTCTCTCCACCTGACAAGTAAATTAGAAATTTTCTGAGTAACATGCATTTTGGTCAACTTATTCAATAGACAATTTACATTGGTCAAATATATGTGTAAAATTTTTACAAGGTCAATTCCATTTCTTTCCAGTTTAAAAATAAGGAAATCGAGGTTTAGAAAGTTAAAGGCATTTGTCCTTGCTCATTCAGCTAGTAGGTGACATTGACAATATTCTAATCCTGATACTATGATTTTAAAGTGTTATTTCATTTATGCCAATTCCATTTGAAAAGTGGAATTTCTAAGTATTGGCAAGATATGTAAATCTAGCAGAAAGTTGGAGATATAAGGTCTAGAGCTCAGAACAGATCAGCATTACATACTTTTCAGAATCATCTGCATCAAGACTAATGGATCAGAGATTATGATAATTTAGTCAATTGCTTTCAGTTTACAGATGGAGAAACTGAGATTCAGAAACAAAGTTAAGTAATAACTTGCTCAAAGTCAAATCAATAATATGTAATAGAGCATGGGTTCATATGTAGATTCCCTGAGTACCAATCTCTTACTCCTTCCACTATATCTTGCTGTCAAATGTGTCACCTTTACTCAAGAGAAAAAGAAAAGTATTAGAGATGAATGGAATAGAGAGTTCTTAGGACATGTGTCCCTATTTAGGGAGTAGGGGGGAAAATGGAGAAACATGGAGTGGGACTAGACGCCTTATAAGATCCCTCCATGCTCTAAATTGATGGTACCAATGGTGATGGTTAGTCTAATGTTATAGACATCTTGTCAGGAGAGAGTTCAAAAAAGAAGTTGTCTAATGTGTCAAATGAAACAGAAAGATCAAGGATATAAACTTAGGAAATAGAATTGGTAACTAAGGGATAACCAGTGATTTCAATCTTAAAAATCAGAATTAGATTAAAAAATAAGTTTTATGTTATTTTGTAAAGATGGAACACATTATAAAAGACTTTTAAGATACCCTCAAAAGGTTTTCGGTGCCCTGCATTATCAGAATTTTTTCATAACTGACCTAAATTTCTGCTTTAACTCATCTAGCTTAAATATAGTCCAAAAATCTTCATAAACTATATATCTTACCATATTAGTCACAAACTCAAATTCTAATTCGTATGACCATGAGAATCCTTTTTGTATAGTCTAGAACAAGCATTGAGGACCTCTAATCCCCAATTTGATTTCAGCCAGCACCTGGGATAAATAACAAGAAGTGATTCCATTAAAGCTCATTTGTGCAAAAGCACAGAGTGGTTTTAAAGGCCTTGTCCCTTAAAACAACATAAGATAGGGATTATGCTTCATGAACGTGAAAATAGGCCCCTCACTTTCTTTTTTTCTTTACATGGGATGTGATATGCATAGCTTTCCAAGAAGAAGCAGGAAGGGGGAAAGGCAAAAAATTTTCTGTTGAAAATAAGGAAAAAGAAGTTATTTTTATGAGCTCTCACATGATTATAATATTTTGAAATAAAAAACTGTCAGTCATCAAAATAAATATTTTAATCTAATCCCCATCTCCTGAAAGGACGAGAAATAAATTTTTTGTTTATATCTTAGTTTTGGTAATTAAAAAAAAAACGCACCTTCCATCTTACAATCAATACTTCATATAGATTCCAAGGCAGAAGAGCTTTAAGGACTAAGCAATAGGGTTTAGGTGACTTGCTCACTGTCACACAGCTAGGAATTGTCTGAGATCATATTTGAACCCAGGACCTCCCATCTCAAAGAATGGATTTCAGTTCATCAGCCACCTAGCTGCTCCCCTGTTTTGATAACTTTTAAAGTTTCATCTCATTTTCCTTTCCTTCATACTCTCTACCACATTATGTTTTGCTATAAAGTAGAACAAAATATATTAATTTGTTGAATGGAGTTTTAGATTCCCTGTTAGTTTAAAATGAAAAAAATGGAATATTTTCTGTTTCTCCCCACCTTTAAAAATGTGAGTGAATGCAGATGTTGCTTTTACTTCACTTCTCACATTAGAGGGCTTTTGTGTGGTTCACTGGATAAGTAAGCATTGATGGGGGGAAAAAGACATAACAAGTAAAGAGATATGAGTCAGCAAGTAGAAGTATATATTTCAATCTGTGGATGCTTCTGTTCTTATATTGTAAGGGATCGTGATCTTCTTGGTGCTATTAACCTTATACCCTTCCTTGGGCCTTGATGTAATGTGATGGCTAAATCAGGCAAATAAGAGGACCTGGAGGATGATGTGCCTTCTAAGTGAACCATTGGCCAGAGCACTAGCCCTAGAGTCAGGAAGAACAAAATTCAAATCTCACCTCTAATACTTATTAGCTGTCTGACTCTAGGTGCATGATTTAATCTCTGTTTGCCTCAGTTTCCACATTTGTAAGCAGAACTTTTCAAGATAGTTATGAGCTCAAATGAGAGAGTATTTGTAAAATACTTGGCAAACTATAAAGTAAAATATAAATGATAATATTAATGTCATTGAAGCAGCATAGTGTTGTCAAAAAAGCCAGTACAGTAACAAGTAGATTTTAGTTCTGAACTACGCATCTGCTACTGACGAAACATAAACTTGGACAAGTCACTTAAATGTCTTCCTTTTGCTTTAAGTTTCTCATATGTAATAAACAAAAATTTTAAAAATGGTGATCACATAAATTCACTTTAAGAACCAAATCAGATCAAATTTAGGATATTGGTGAAGTGAGTGTCAAGCACTATGTAAATGAATTTTGTAAAACTTCAAATTCATGATATTAGGGAATTCCCTCTTCTTCTACAGATTAACTTGGTTATACCTTCATGTCTTACTGAAGTACATGGGGGACAGAAAAATGCAATGTATCATTTGAAAGACTTAAACCCAAGTATAACTGACTTCAAGGCCAGATCATAATCCGTTGCCCAATGTTGTTTCATTTGGGGTAAGTACATGAAATATATTTGGGAATGATTGGAAGTCAACAGGATTACTGTGCTTCATTAAATTGACCTGTTTTGTCATAGTAATGGTTTTATTTTCCCAAAGGTAGTTTATTTACAACTAAGATGCACAGAATCTTTTTTCAATAATCATGCCTTGGCATTGGGAAATATCACTTATATTTTCTCCACAAATGTCTGCCATATTTTTTTGAATTCCAAAATTAATTTGTGGCATTAAAATACATCCTATTAACAATGTAGTCAAAATCAGAAGGGAAACAAAAAATTGGAAAAAAATCTTTATAACAAAAAACTCTGACAGGGGTCTAATTACTCAAATATACAAGGAGTTAAATCAATTATATGAAAAATCAAGCCATTCCCCAATTGATAAATGGGCAAGAGACATGAATAGGCAATTTTCAGGTAAAGAAATCAAAAGTATCAATAAGCACATGAGAAAGTGTTCCAAATCTCTAATAATCAGAGAAATGCAAATCAAAACAACTCTGAGGTATCACCTCACACCTAGCAGAATGGCTAAAATGAAAGAAGGGGAGAGTAATGAATGCTGGAGGGGATGTGGCAAAATTGGGACATTAATGCATTGCTGGTGGAGTTGTGAACTGATCCAACCATTCTGGCTGGCAATTTGGAACTATGCTCAAAGGGCTATAAAAATGTCTGCCCTTTGATCCAGCCATACCATTGTTGGGTTTGTACCCCAAAGAGATCATTAATAAACACACTTGTACGAAAATATTTATAGCTGAGCTTTTTGTGGTGGCAAAAAAACTGGAAAAGGAGGGTATGCCCTTCAATTAGGGAATGGCTGAACAAATTGTGGTATATGCTGGTGATGGAATACTATTGAGCTCAAAAGAATAATAAACTGGAGGAGTTCCATGTGAACTGGAAAGACCTCCAGGAATTGATGCAGAGTGAGAGGAGCAGAGCCAGAAGAACATTGTACACAGAGACTGATATACTATGGTAAAATTGAATGTAATGGACTTCTGTACTGGCAGCAATACAATGACCCAGGACAATTCTGAGGGATTTATGGTAAAGAATGCTACCCACATTCAGAGGAAGAACTGCAGGAGAGGAATCATATAAGAAAAACAACTGCTTGAACGCATGGGTCGGGGTGGACATGATTGGGGATGTAGACTCGAAACTACCACACCAATGCAACTATCAACAATTTGGAAATAGGTCTTGATCAATGACACATGATAAAACCAGTGGAAATGAGCGTCAGCATGGGTGGGGGGAGTGCGGGGGGTCAAGGGGAAAGTAGGAGCATGAATCATGTAACCATGTTAAAAATGAATATTAATAAATGTTTAAAAAATACATCCTATTATTTTCCCATGTCAAAGATGGGAAAAGCAGCTCTCATATGCTAGAATTTATTAGAGCAATAAAATCATAATTTCAATCTGAATGTCTATCCCTGTCCTGAAAGCAACTACTGCTATTTCAACCAGCCAACACTCTCATTCTCCTTATGTCTTCTCACTTTTTGTTTTCCAAAATGTTTCTTCTAATCTACTTTTTCTTTTATTTTTATATTTATCAGTTTTCCCAATTGTTTTTTTCTCATTTTTATTCCTTTTCTTAAGCTCTCTATTTTCTTTCTTGTCTGTCTTTTCCTCTTGACTCTTAGCTCCCTTTTTTTTATCTTGCCTCCTTTCTTAGCACTCCTAAACATCTTATGTCCTAGTATTCCCTCCTTTAAAAGGACAAATTACTTCTCTTTACCAGATATAGTCCATTTAGACTAAAGGATAGAGGGAGCACATTTGGAGGGTGAACAAGTGTTTTCATAGCATAAGATAAATGGAAAAGTAAAAACATAGGCTATAAAGATAGTTATTATTTGGGGTTACAAATGTATTTTAAACCTTCTATTTCAAATCTTGACAAGTAGCAGTTTGATTTGTGTCCAGTAAGTGAAAGCATGCCTGAAGGTACTGTGTTTGTAGAAATTCCATCCTTACTGGGATGTTTTGCAAAATTAACTCTTCTTCAGTGGTGTTTTCAATTTCTTGCATGCAATCCCATTGTTTGTCTCTCTTTTCCTTACTTTGTAAAGTGGTTCAATAATCTTTTCTTTCTTTCTGTTAGTTACTTTTTTTGGATGCATTTAGCAGCTCATGCTGTGGTCTGAGTTCTAAAGGCACAGGTTCCCTTTCAAGTCACCTTCTAAACATTCTCTCCCTTTTCCCTTTGTACCAAGTGGATTTGCAATTCTTCCAGCTTTTAGCTACATCTTGTTAGAATTACCTACTTCATGCTGACATTGTTGTTGTGGCCTTTTACCTCTTATCAGCTTGTTGAGACTCTTGATATATATTTTTGGAATCATGAATTTAGTTTAAATATATAGATAGATAATTGTGTAATGTATTTCTCAAAAAGACAATGCTAAAGTTCCACAAAATGCTTATTCAATTTCTCCAAATTTATTTTTATGAATTCTATTAATAATTGTTTTAGGGGGCAGCTGGGTAGCTCAGTGGAGTGAGAGTCAGGCCTAGAGACAGGAGGTCCTAGGTTCAAACCCGGCCTCAGCCACTTCCCAGCTGTGTGACCCTGGGCAAGTCACTTGACCCCCATTGCCCACCCTTACCAATCTTCCACCTATGAGACAATACACCAAAGTACAAGGGTTAAAAAAAATAATTGTTTTAATATGCACATATGTGAAATGTGATGAATTGCCAAATAGCTCAGGATTTAGCTGTTCCAATTCCTTTCAATATTACAATAATCTAAGTTCTTTAGCCCACTTAGTTTTAAGGTTACTAAACATTGCCCATGATTCACAGAGGCCAAAAATAACGTCTTCAAGTGTGACTATCTTCTATTTATTTAATATCCTAAATATTTGTTCATTGATACTTTTTCATGTTATGGAATCTGGCATTATATGGAAAACTCAATGAATGCATGAAAGAGTATGCATTTATGTGAATGTGATTATTGCAGTTGAGTATTGTTGGACAGCTCCTGCTCAAAGGGCATTATCAGACCAGAAAGCAGCATCAGTCGACATGGTCACTCTGTCAGAAATACAGGAGATTTGTTTAAATACCCAGTTGTTCTCTGATATAGCCTAATCCTAGTGCTTTAAAAGGCACTTGACTTGCAGAAAGCTTTTTCTGTACTATGATGTATAGAAAGAGATATAATATGCAAAAGATCATTTTTTTCAGGGGGGAAGTTTCTGGCACAGGAACTTGGTACTTTTTTTTTTGCTTGTTTGTTTAAGCAGTCTCTATTCAACTTTTTTAAGTGCATACCATTTTATTCATATTAATAAACAGAAAACACAGTAAAATGAGTTCCAATTAAGCTCCATATACATTTTCAAAATTTGAGTGAATTTTTGCCAATATGCAAAATCCTTTTGAGTCAAAGACAATTTTTTCATCATTGAAAGATTTTCAATTGAATGCAAAACAGGAAAGCACAGATGTGTTTCTAACTGCTCTTAAAGAGTCCCTTATGTCTTTCCCACAAAGAAAATTCTTAAGCTTAACCCTTGAAATAGAAGAAATAATAATGCCTTACCTCTCAGAAGGCAGCGAGAAACATAGCATATTTGTGCATGAAACAACATTGTCTTCCACTTTATAAAGTGAAGAGACCAGAGCCTAAGAGTTAGTAACGGGTTGCCAAGAGGTTGTGAGGGAAGTGTGACCTTCAGACCATCCCTGGTAAAATCAGGGCAATAAACACCAGGCTGATTATCATTGATTACATAATGACCAACGTTCTACTTTGGGAGCACTGTAATTAATTATGTATCAAGGAGGAGTTTCCTCCCCTTGTTTGCTCAAAAAGACTTGCCCAGGCTGTATCTTTCCTTACTGATGTCAGAGAACACATTAGACATGATTAGCTGTAGGTATCCATGCTTCATGATAGCCAAGTAAAGTGCATATATATATATATATATATATATTTCATCTTATAATTGTATTTGCAAGTTAATGTTTGAAGTGTCAGTCTTTGTGAAATTAGCTCATCTTGTTATGATTTCAGGCTTTGATGTGAGTGAAAGGCTTCAATTGCAATGCATAGTCACATCTGAGAGTAAACTGCATAGACAAAGAGACTTACAAGACTAGTAAATCAAATACTCTGAACTGTCTATGTGGATTATGAGATACTATTTGCATAACTTTGAAGTATTTATACTGATGAAATTACAATAATTAAAATCATTGCTGTGTCAATTGCTCAATGCCACAAGGCATAGCAATTACTAGCATGCAAATCAGACTTTGTGTAAGCATTTTAAAGAATAATTACCTTATTTGATTCAGATGTGCCTGAAAGGCATTAGGAATCATTTGAGCTATTTTGCCTTCAACAATTTTTAGTTCTGAAGGTAATATTTTTGTTGTTGTTTTTATTGATGATTTACTTTTGTGTATCAGTTTTCCAGGCTAAGAGATGAAGCTGAATACCATTGATTTAAAAACAAAGCAAACAACCAAACCAAAAACAAACAAAGTGAAATATAACATTTGCTGTGTGATTTGAAATGATTTATGAGATCACAGTTGAATCTCTTTCTGCAGAAAGTTTTATGCTACCCTAATTTTTATTTCTATAGATTCTATTTTACAATTTCCTCACTTTTAGGCTACCTGGATGCCTGTTCTTTGAATCCCTATTTCCACAGTTCAAGATCAGACCTCTTGTATTGCTGACACAAGAAAAGGCAGAACATGAAGGACTGTGAAAATCTAGCTTTATAAAATGCATAAGACACAAACAATCCATGCTGGTCACTTAAATAACCAAAAGATTTATTTTTTGGAGCCATTTTGTTCTTGAACTTCAATGATCAACCTTTAAAAACTTAGCCATCAATACTTTTGTAGGGCTCATATGGAAGTAACAATTCAGTGTTTCACACAAAATTTTAACTGATGTTATGGCTTAAGCAGACATTTTCTCTATACAGTTATGATACATAGATAAGAACTTAAAATATTGGACCCATTTTTTCTTGTTTCTCTAGGGTATACATAATCTAAAATTCAGGGAGCATTTTTCTACTAGTTATTCCATGCAAAGCAAATGAGTTCTGGATTTCTGATTTATATCTGGATTTCTGATCTATTTGAGATCTCGATTTCATTATACCCTTGCATATAGGAATGATAGAGAGCTTGATTTTAAAGAGAGTCCAAGATAATACCAAAAACTGTGGCTTTTGAGTCAGAGTGGCTCAGGCAAAATTACAATTCTGCTATTTCATACCTGTGACCTTGGGCAAGTCATTTAGCTTTTCTTGGTTATCAACTTCTTCAGCTTAGCGAATTGTAATAAATGGTCTTATGGTGTCTTCAAATTCTAAATCTATTATTCTAAGACTTCTGAGGCCTTTCTATCCCTAAATTTGTGTTCTTAAGGGCTGATGGTCTATAATTTCTTTCCTTAGATAAGGTTTTTGTTTTTAAAATTTTAATAAGGAATTTCTTGATTTATTTTTAATATGTTTTTCTTTCTACCAAGCTGTATATAATTTTATTCTTGGTTTTCCATTGAAATGTCACTTTTCTGATGCTTAAATATCATCTTAAACATTATATAGTTTCTCAAAGTTCTCATATAAAGAGGGACAAAGGTCCTTAGAGTAAAGTGAATTCTACCATATCACTTACAAAAGAGGAAACTGAGCCTGAGTGATAAGAGATTTTCCAAGAGATACCCAACTTAGGAAATATCTGAGGATATATTTGAACTTAGGCTTTCTTGATTCCAAGATCAGTACATTGCATTTTGAATCCTGGCAAGCAGCTATTATGCTTATTTTAGTTTCAATGAATTTTCTGAAGACATTAAAAAGATTCTAAGATGACTTTGAAATTGTATTTAGATTGTACTCTTAAAATATAAAATCCATTTATCAATTAATTACTTAATCCTAATAAACTTCCAATAACATTTTGATAAATCTGCTTTTCTTTGGGTAATGGAAACAAATAGGAATGAAAACACCTTAAATAGATTCTGTTTTCAAAGTATTTGTGATGGAAACTTCTCTGAAGATGTGTATAATCGGGGAAACCTAGGTGGCTCAGTGGAATGAGAGCCAGGCCTAGAGATGTGATATCCCAAATTCAAATCTGACTTCAGAAACCTCCTAGCTATGAGACCCGGCTTAAGTCACTCAACTCCCATGCCTAACCCTTATTGCACTTTTTCCTTTGAACCAAAACATAAATAGTTATTCTAAGTTGGAAGGTAAGGGTTTTTTAAAAAGGTGTATACAATCTAATGTATAAAAATGTAATATAAATATTAATTAGTACAAATAAGATCTATTATGAATTTGTCCTCCTTTAAGAATAATTAAATGTGCCCTTACAATTGGATCGCTTTAAATTATAAAAGAAACAATTATTTCAGTTATAAATCTTTGCCTAGAAAATATTTTCTTTGAATTCAAAGACAAACATAGAAGCTTGGAAAATTAAAAGGAACTAGTCTAGATTTTATAGATGTAGAAACTATGAATTAGAGGTGAAATGAGTTGCCCAAGATTACAGAGGTAGGGATGAGATTTGCATCTAGGTTCTATGACATCAAATTCAATGATTTCCTCCCACCCACACTACTCCACAGGTTCAGCCTTAGTACCTTTAGAGATATCAATATTCTACACAAACTATATATGTCTATAGATTTTTATCTCAGTACTTAATTACCCTGCATTCTTTTCCAATGATAAATATACTCTTAAAATAGCTGTTCGTTTTCCTTCTCTCAGGTTCTATTTCTCTACTTCTTAATGTCTTAGTGTCCAGCAGAGTTACCTTGGAATGTTACAGCTAGTTTTATTCCTCAAAGTGTTGAATTCTGAACTGAGCACATATGGGTATGATTTTATCTAAAAAGAATATTACCATAAGGTTGTGACAAATCCCAGCATCTGCAGGTAATAATAAAAAATTACCAATGCTTCAATGCAATATGTTTATGAGTCCAAATGTCATTGTTCACTTCTCTTTTCTGGTAGGTGAGAGAACTTGGCTCTCTCATTCCTTTCTTAAATTATTATTTTAAGAAAAGCTCTATGCCATCACTATGCTTCCCATAACTTTTGACTCCCTTGGAAAAATGGGAGATGGGTGGAATATAGGGCTATATAAAGAGTTCTTAATTACTTTGGTTTACAGCAACAGTTTATGAGACTAGTTACCTACAGGGCTGTTTAAACAGATAATAGAAAAAGTTATAGTCCTGTAGTAAAGTAAAAAAGTATAAAAGTATTCCTCTTTTCCCCTTAGGCAAAGCAAATTGATCATTAATTAGCACTCTGGAGGTGGTAAGTCAGGCAACAGGAAAACCTTCACCTCTAGAATATAAATTTGGTCATAATTTTAATGCTGACAGGCCATTTCTTTAATAAAGAACATTTGTCTTCAATCACAAATGAATGTTTTTGGGTTGCTTTTTTTGTTTTTGGATTTTCCTAGATGACAAGAAATGAACAGGTTTTCTTCATTTCATAGAGATAGCTTACTTGCCCATTTTTCACTTGACCCATTTATCTACTTTTTTCTTTTGCTTTGTTTTGCTTTTTACTTACAGTAAAACATGCATTGAATATACGCAGTTTGAAAGAATGATATCTGCCAACTATCTTTGCCTAAAACCATTCATTTGATCTACCACATATATTTTGTTGTGAGGTAACATACATAAAAAGCTAGCCTCGGTGTTAGGAAGTCCTTGGGTCAAGATACCACTTTCAAAACATGACTGTTATATAATTTTAATCAACTCACTTAACCTCTCAGAGTCTCTAAAAATAGGAATTACAAAGCACTTGCCAAACTATGTTGTTAGAGGAACTTATGTAATTGGATGTCCTTCATACCTGAAATGTCTAACTTACTTCAGCATCCTATCACTCTGATAGAATATAAGCTCCATGATGATAAGGCTGTTCCATGATTTTCTCCATATTGCTAGTGTTTAACATGGCGTCTGGCCTCTTTTAGTCATTTAAAAAATGTTTATTAATTGATTCGTTATTCATTCTTCAAAGAATTCAGAAGTGGCGCAACGAAATCAACAAAACACATTTTCACACCATATAGTAAACTTAACATGATATTCTGGCATTTGTGAACATTACAAATGGCAATAAGCATGGCCTAATGTTTCCTTCATTAGTGACCCTCACTAAACATTTACTCTTTAATTAGTTTCCACTTTCATACATTAAATGTTATATAAAATAGTTTCTAGGGGTTTTGTTATTGGGAAGTCTGATAGTGATTATTATCTATAAAAATGTATAGATGTTCCCAACATTACCACATAGTCTTCTGATTTTGAAAAAAAATAAAAAGGTAGTTATTTAAAAAGCAATAGTCAGATATGGAAAGGAAAGAAAGAATAAAGGAAGTGGGACAAAAATTAAAAAGTACATTTTAGTCAAACCCTTTTTCTTAGAGATAATGTGGTAAAATGAATAAGGACCTAGACTTGGAGCTAAAAAGTCTCCTTTCAAGTACTACCTTTCCCACATCATTACTTGATGATTCTGCACAATTAATTTAGCCCCTTAGCATACTAGACATCTAAGACTCTCCCTTTTCAGAGAATGTATTGACTTGCCCTGGCAGATGGAGTTTCCTTATGTGAAAGTCCTCTATATAAAAGAAATCCCAGGTCCAATCCTCTATTTCCCAATAACAAAGCATTTTGTAATTTATGGAATATTTGAAATTTGCATCTACTGCTTCCATAATGGGAATATGCACCTTCCACTCAGTTACCAATCTGTCAATAATTGAATGTGAAGTGCTAGAGTGAGACTCTGATGAGGTCTTATTCCTAAAGCTATATCACTTCCAATGTATGATACTCAACCCCTGAATACAACTTTATTAAGAAATTATTACATGTGTAGAACTGTGCTATGGTAATAGATTTTTTTAAAAACCCACAATAGTCTCTATTCTTAAGAAGTCTGTCTGATCCAGTCCTAAAAATATAGCTCTAGTTGAGAAAAAAATGACTGAGGAATTTCAAAGGAAATATTATATGTAAAGTACTCAATAAACCTTAATATTATACATAAATGCCAACTATCCTCAACCTTTTCATTATTTCTATTATTTGTAATAATACTTTTGTCAATCTGATTAACTTTCCCAGAGAACTTTGAACTAAATCTGCTCTTTAGGAGTTTCCCTTAAGATATCTAAAACTCCTTGATATCAAATACCTGAAATAAGCCAAATACAAATTTAAAGAGAAAAGTGGGCAAAAGTTGCCTCATTATCCTTAATACTATAGAATATGAAATCCTTTCAAACACATCACTAAGATATTGCCAAAGTTCAACAGTCAGTACTAATCTCACTATATCCCTATAATGCTACAAACATTCTCATCAATGTTGGAAATGAGGATTTCTTTAATTATACAGCAGGTACTGTATGGTTAGGTATTCATGAAATTTTATTTCTAATTGTGACTTCAGAAACTACATAAATCAACCTCTCTATTGTAGGATTAAAATTAATATGCAATAACTCCAAGTATTATATTTTGTAAGATTTATTAATAATCACTTGAAATGAAAGGAATAAAAAAGTGAGTAGAGAGAGAGAGAGAGAAACTTGCCTGTGGTCTAGGGGAAGAGGATAAGAGGACAGGAAGAAGAGAGTGTGAGAGCAGAGTTCACAGAAACTTATTTACAAAACATGATGATGCCAAGTAGGGAACATAATTCAAGAAATTCTGGGGAACCTATTTCTGGGGCACAAAACTCCATTTACACATTCCACCCTGGGATCCTTTGGAAGACTAGTCTCCCTAGTGGATCATGGAAACATAAATTTAAATAGAGGTATATACAATACTGCAGTTTCTAAAGGGGAATAATAATAATTTGGGCACAAAAGGGAAATAAAAAAGGAAAAAAACAAAATCAATGATTGCTGCATTGACAAGAAAACAATTTGGGGGCAGTCTCATTTGGCATAACAGTGTACATTCAAAATAAATATATTCTATGCCCCCAGAATTCAAATCACCACATCCCAAAGTTCACTCTGAATCTTTTGGTACAGCATGTGGTTTCTGCAGGCATCTTCATGGCACCTTCTCCAAACAGTTCATTTTCTGGATTCAGGGAGGTAGCAAGTTTCTTATCCTAAAATTACTCTCGAAATAATTTAAACTTTGTATTATAGGATAATAATACATTCCCCCTAAGGAGGATATTGACAAACACTGGGATCACTCAGGGATGTGTGGCTGAGTTATAAAATATATGAATCAATTGGTAAAAGAAATAAAAAACATCAAAAAGTCCAAAAAAAGAGAAAAATGACTTCTGGATGAAATATAGAATATCAAAATCTTATGTGTAAAAATTCTAAGTAAAGGAAAAACAAACCTATAATAGGTCCTTAAATCAGGGCCCAATTAAAGTGATATATGTCCCATAAGCCTAAAGTAGCAGGTATGCACTTACCCAATCAGCAGCCGGGACAACAGAAAGTTTACCACATTATGAAAGACTGAAAAGGGAGTAGATTTTAACAGCAAATTTGGAAATATTATTCCTTGGTCTAATTTTACCTTTTCTCTCAGTGATACAGGAGCCAGGATGTCAGCCATGTTCCCAGGATTAAGGTTTTTTTGATTTTGCACTAAGGTAAGTTTAAAATGTCCATTAGCTCTAATATAAGTGCATACCCAAAAGCTTTAGACTATGTAAACCTGCCATTCATTTGTTTAAAAATTATGGGACTTTGCTTAATGATTCTGTCTGATTCCAGGGTAAGGGAATACAAAAATAGCCACTGAACAGTGCCAGAGAAGCACAAAACTAACTTCCATAGTCCCAGTTGAGCACAAGGTCAAAGAGACCAACCAATTCCAGAGGGATTGAGGAAATTCTGAGCCAAGACAAGAGGAATTGAACTTGTTTAAGGTTCAAGATTGCAGCTGTTTGACATATGTCATAGGCAGGATTTCCCCATCCCACATTCTATCAAGCACCTCATTTTGTATTATAGGATAATAATACATTCCCCCTGAAGAGGATATTGACAAACACTGAGATCACTCAGAGAGAGAGAGGAAAAATAAAACTCAACTACTATATTGCACATATAAGGAAAAAATAAAAAATGTTTTTTTTAATCCAAAATATATAGCTTACAATGAGAGACACACTGTATCAGCCAACGAGAGGTAGAATACAAAGGTTGCTCACCAAAAATGAAATCCATTTCCTTTTTAACTTGGCCATGATACACAGAGTGAGTAAAAATGATTTTCACAAAGTAACAGTTTATAAAATAGTAGTACAGCAGGTAATGTACATTCAAAGAAATACCAAATAGGGGGCAGCTGGGTAGCTCAGTGGATTGAGAGCCAGGCCTAGAGACAGAAGGTCCTAGGTTCAAATCTGGCCTCAGACACTTCCCAGCTGTGTGACCCTGGGCAAGTCACTTGACCCCCATTGCCTACCCTTACCAATCTTCTACACAGAAGTTAAGGGTTTAAAATTAAAAAAAAAAAAAAGAAATACCAAAATTACTGAAATTCACAATAGCGCATCTAATGACAATAGCAAACAAACCCACTATCATATAGTATTCACATGAGTCTTTATATAGCCACTTGCTGTATAACATTTAAAAAAACGTATGAACTCATGGATACTTGTCACAAGTTCTACACATCTAGACAATCATTCAACCTTGTCAAAGATATTTTTAACAAAGTCTATTACTGCCATCATTCCAAAATTTGGCAGAGGAGCCTAGAAAAAAACACAAACCTCTGTACTGCCGATGAAAAACTTTCGGGGTCTAAAATGTCACCAAGAATCTAGTTCATTCTAGTGGAAAGATAGAGTAAGTTGAAGAGTTAAAACTAGAAAAATCATCCAGAAGCCACTAGGCTACCTAGGTAATGCTCCCTCTTGAGAGCCATCTAGAGGTACCATTCCTCCTAGGAAAACCTTCCCACCTCCCAGATGAGATTATAACCCATTTTGAAATGATGAATTCTCTGGGAAACCTCTCTCCCTCTGGCATGAGACTATAATAGTGTAAAAGACCTGTCTCCAATATGTCCCACCCATTTCATGTGGAGTCAAGGACTAGTAAAATTCACTTCAGATGTGGCAGGCAAATGATCAGTCAGAGGTATTACTGCTACTAGGTGTCTGAAAATAATGTCTGAAGACCACTTAAGATCAATTGAGATATTTAGCTCATTAAATTCTCCGAAAGTTGTATATAGGTTGAAACCAGTTTTGATGGAGTCCATCCATTATCTATGTGACAATAAACAAAGACAAAAAGGCACAAATGGCTGTTAAGGCAACATGTGATCTCTATGGATCTGGTAACAAAGCTAACATTTATAAAGACTTGTAATTTTCCCATGAAAAGTGTTTGTGCAAGGTGTTTATGGGCTTTCACAATGATATGTTCTTCAGGACAGTCATAGGGGAGAGGTACAAATAAAGATAATGTAACAGAACATATAGCTGATAGCCAAAACACAGTAGCTTAAAATGATTCAGTGTAGCAGAATAGTATTGATTAGCTTAATATATGAACATAAAAACAAAATTTAATCTTAAAACAATCAGCAAGTACAATAAGCAGATAGGATACAATCACTGAATTCAAAAGTCCTTTCCTCCAATTCCAATAGATTTCTTCACTATTATGGAGGGGAAACAAAAATCAAAAAGTTAACATCAATAAACTTCCAGATCTCTTTAAGGTTCCTTCCTCTCCCCAGTATTATCATCCATTTAGATTCCTTTTGTCACACCTGTGGAGTTCCTCATACAGGCACTTGGCATAGTGTGAAGAAATCCCATATTGCTTGTGGTGCAGAAACTGGGCAGGCCAAATTGACAAGGGGGTGCAGGGAGGCAAATATCCCCATTGAATCACAGGATTAATCAAGCTATCAACTAACTGCATGGTAACAAATCAATACAAAACCTGCCATGAACAGAAGAAAGAAAAGACACCCTAAAGCTGTAAGCTGTGTCAGCTTGATAAGGGTCTCTGGAAATGGAAGCTCTTTGAGATTTGCAGGAAAGTGGGCTGTGCTTACAATCTCTACCTACTCATACTAGGTGACACTACTCTAGTATGCAATGCCTAGGAGTAAAAGCCTCACAAGAAATGTTTGGGAGAAAAGTTCTGTCACTTTCCTCGTAGAGAGGTAAAACCTAGTGGCTCTGTAATAACTCAGTCCCCTTCCCCAACAGCTAGAAGCATGGAAACCCTACTAGGTTAGCCAGGCTGGGAAGCAAGACAGGGTTGGGGGCGGGGTGGATAGCATGGATTGGGCTGTACCATAGTTGTATTCCCCTGCTGAAAAGTGGCTAACTCTGGCTTGAAAACCATATTGGGGGGAGTAGTGGGGAAGGGACTTATCCTTCACCCTTCACAGAAAAAACAAAGGTGTGACTCTCCAACCCTTGGTCAATCGAGTCCAGTCTGCAGTAGCTCATGGACAGCAGAAATGGCAATGATCCCCAGGCAATGTCTGGTCAAACTTGGGAGGCAGGGGTGGTGCCAACAGTAACTTGAGGCAGAAGCATCAGCCGTGGCATGAAGGAATCATGGAAAGGTTGGAAATAATACAGTATTGGATGATAAAAAGATTAGATCTGTGAATCTCCACTGATATAGGAAATGACCAAATGATAGAATACTATTTGTTGTAATGAATTTCTGCATCATCTCTCACACATACTGTCTGAGGTACTTGACTAGAGAACTGAGTGGGAAGTCATGTGCTCAGTGACAATCAGTATATATGAAAACCAAAACATAAATTGAAATCCTTCTAACTTTTAGTCTCACTCTCTATCTACTACTATAAATTGTTTATCTACTAGGAACTAAATTAAATCAATGTATCAGGTCTACTCATTCCTAAGTCAGTGCTTTTATTATGCCACAAAGTACTTAGCAAATTAGAAGAATCTTTGGAATCTTTCAAATAATAGCATCAAAGACCTGGAATGAATGTCAGGACTTGTATAGACCATATATAATGGGAAATCCATGATAACATGTCTGAAGAGTAGTTACCTAAGCATCAATTAAAGACTTTGAAGAATAGACACCTACTTATTCCAAAGACAGTCCCTTACTTTTCTGGACATTTCTCATTAGGAAATGTTTTGATAATAGTTTGCCATAGGCTTTAAACTTTACCCAGTGCACCCTTTTTTTTTTCTAGAGGCAAGTAGAATGAGTCTAATTCACAGTCAATATGACAGCAAATTCTTATAGCCAACTATTCTGAGCCCTTTAATTCTTTATAGATATTCAAATAGAGTGAATTAGGACATGATTATTTAATGAATCATAAACATGATTCAATGTAGTAGTTAAAAATTGGATTTGGAATTCATTTAATATGGAAGAACATTATCTTGTCTTACTCAAGAAAACCGGTAGCAATTTCTTTAAAAATACTATGGAATAACCCAAGATAACACATTCAAATCATAAATATAGAGCTAGAAGTATAGAAGAGCTAGAAGGACTCTAGTAAGTCCAGAGTACAACTCCTTAATTTTATACATAGAGTAACTGAGACCCAGAGGAGTTAATTGACTTTCCTGAAGTCAAATGGGTAGCTTGTGTCAAAGGTGGGTTTTGAACCCATTTTTTGACTATAGAATATTATTTCTGCTTAACAATATTTTCATCCTATAAGATTTTTAAGGGATCAAAAACACAATAGTAAGACATAGAAGAATAAAAATACCTCAAAACAAATCCTGGAGTGAAAGAATCAACAGAAGAAGTAAGCAGTTCTCTGGCCCAGAACAATGTGGAGAGGCAGCAAAGAGTACTTATCTCACTGGAGTACAAGGAAAGAGTGACAAACAAGTCTCAGATAAACTTAGGGCAAGTGACAGAGGAAGGAGCACAGTTAACTCAATCCATCCTTAGAAAGGGAAGAATGAAAATCAATGTAATATAGATCAGGCAGCAGGGGAAAGTGGCCTCTCATAGTCCAACTGAATTAGAGGCCAGGCTTGACCAAGTGTGGGCAACAAGGGGAACAACTGAGCTCAACAAAGTCCAGCCAAGGTTGATTAGACACAACTCAACTTAACTCAAATGAAATGAATAGCTCTAGACCTCCACATAACATGCTCAATCTGGGACCAAGACAACCAGAGTGCTCAATCTGGATCCTCAGGCACAGAAGAAGCATGGAAAAATACACTTTCCATACCAAGAATGGAGCTAAACTTCTTCATAAAGAGAAAATCAAGGAATAAATGACCCCCAATAAATGACCTAAGTGTGAAGAGCACAGAGCTTGGGCAGCAGAAAGTATAGATTGGGTAGAAGCAGGACTGGACAAAGCAGAGGCAGCAGGACTGGAAAAATAGCTTGAGGAAAAAATGCTTTACATTTTGCTACACAAAGAACTGCCTGGAAGATACAACCAAGGCAAAACCCTGAGAGACAGAAACTAAGAAAACAATGTCCACCAACATGCAGGAACCATATCCACAAGTAGCAAAAGAAATAAATAGCAAAAAAATGCTTTTGACTCTGGCTAATTTCTATGTAGAAAAAGAGCAAAATACAGAAGAAACAGCAGAGAAGGACAAACAGATAAATACATCCAAACTTTCAAAAAAATGGAAATTGGTCACAAGCTCTAGAGGAACTCAAAAGGAGTTTAAGTGCCAAGTCAGAAAGATAGAAGAAAAATGGGAAGAAAAGTGGGAAAAAGAAATGAAAGTAATTTTGAAAATAATAGTTTAAAATACAAAATTGCTCACATGGAAAAAGAAGCATAGAAATCAAATGAAATAATAAACAAATTGGAGATCAGAATTGACCTTCTGGAAGCCATGAAAAGCAGGATAGACCAAACTGAAAAGGAAAATCAAAATATCATGGCTGAAAATCAGTCTTTAAAGACTAGAATTGAGCAAGTAGAAGTTAATGATTTCATAAGACAGCAAGAATTAATAAAGCAAAATTAAAAGAATGATAAAATAGAAGGAAACATGAAATAACTCATTTAAAAGACAACTGACCTTGAAAACAGATCCAGGAGAGACAATTTGAGAATTACTTGTCTACCTGAAAGCCTGGGAAAAAAATAAAAGCCTTGACATTATATTATAAGAAATTATTCAAGAAAACTTCCCTGATATACTTGAACAAGAGGGCAAAATAGATATTGAAAGAATTCATAGATCATTTCCTACATTAGATCCTCAGAAGACAACCTCCAGGAATGTAATAGCAAAATTCAAGAGCTCCAAGGTCAAGGAGAAAACATTGCAAGCTGCCAGAAAGAGACAATTTGGATATCCAGGAGACCCAGTCAGTATCACACAAGATCTGGCAGCCTCCACACTAAAGGACCACAAAGCTTGTAATATGATATTCAGGAAGCAAGAGAATTGGGTATACAACCAAGGATCACCTACCCATCAAAACTGATCATAGACTTTCAAGAGAAAGTTTGGACATTTAACAAAACAGAAGATTTCCAAGCATACCTAAATAAAAGTCCAAAGCTAAATAGAAAATTTGATGTCCAAATATAAAATTCAAGAGAAGTCTAAAAATGTAAACAACAAAGGGGGGGGGGATTAAGGGCTTCAGTAAGGTTAAATTGATTATATTCCTATACAGAAAAATGATATCTCTAACTCTTGAAAAGTATTTTCATTATCATAGTCGATAGAAGAATTTTTCATGGACATAGTTTGTGGTACTAAATTATTTGAAATGATATGTAAAAAAGGGGGGAATAGAGGATGGCACTAAGAGAAACTTGAAGGACGAAGAAAAATAGAATTAATTATGCTAAATAAAGAGGCAAATGGGAGGTAGAATCTATTATAAGAAAGAGAGGAAGAGAGTGTTAATAGGTAATACTTAAACCTTACTCTCAGTGGAATGAGTTATGAAAGAGAAGAGCAATTTGGATGTTAAGGAGGAAATAGAGAATAAAACTATACTAATGGGAGACCTGAACCTTTTTCTATCAGATCTAGGTAAATCAAAACAAAAAACAAATCAGAAAGAGGTAAGAGATATGATCAAAATGAACTATTGAATTAATAAATAAGACTAGAAGCTAGTATTTTAAAAAAACAAATAAAATAGATAAAGTACTGGTTGATCTAATAAAAAAGGGAAGAAGAAAATCAAATTAATAGTATTAAAAGTTGAAAAGGGTGACCTAACCTCTAATGAAGAGGAAATTTAAATAATAATTAAGAACTATTTTGCCCAAATAAATGGCAATAAATATGACAAACTAGGTGAAATGGGTGAATATTTACAAATACATAAATTGCCTAGATTAACATAAGAGAAAACTCAATACTTAAACAATCCCATCTCAGAAAAAGAAATTGAATAAGCCATAAAGGAAGTCCCTAAGAAAAAATTCCCAGGGCCAGATGGATTCACAAGTGTATTATATCAATCATATAAAGAGCAAATAATCCCAATACTATACAAAAATTTGACAAAATGAGCAAAGAAGGAGTTTTACCAAATTCTTTTTAAGGCACAAGTATGGACTGATTCCAAAGCCAGGTAGACCAAAAACAGAAAAAGAAAACTACAGACCCATCTCCCTAATGAAGATAGATACAAAAATCTTAAATAGAATCCTAGCAAAAAGACTCCAGCAAGTAATCACGGGGACTATTCACTATGATGAGGTGGGATTTATACCAGGAATGCAAGGATGGTTTAATATTAGGAAAACAGTTCATATAATTGACCAAATCATCAACCAAACCAACAGAAATCACATGATTATCTCAATAGATACAGAAACAGCCTTTGACAAAATACAAAACTCATTCCTATTGAAAATACTAGAAAGTAAAGGAATAGATGGGCCTTTCCTCAAAATAATAAACAATATATATTTAAAACCATTAGCAAGCATCATATGCAAAAGGGATGTTAGAAGCCTTCTCAATCTGATCAGGAATGAAGAAAGGATGCCCATTATCACCTCCATTATTTAACATTTTACTAGAAATGCTGGCAGTAGCAATTAGAGAAGAAAAAGAAATGGAAGGGATTAAAATAATCAATGAGGAGATTAAACTATTACTCTTTGCAGATGATATGATGTTCTACTTAAATAATCCTAAAAAATTATCTAAAGAGCTAGTAGAAATAATCAACAACTTTAGCAAAGTTGCAGGATACAAAATAAATCCACCTAAATCATTAGCATTTATATACTTTTTTGACACAACTCAGCAACAAGAGTTAGAAAGAACAATTCCATTTCAATCACCCTAGAAAATATAAAATATGTAGGAATCCATTTGCCAAGGCAAACACAGGAATGATATGGATACAACTACAAAACACTTTCCACACAATTAAAACTACATCCAAATAATTGAGAAAACATTAATTGTTCATGGATAGGACAAGCTAATATAATAAAAATGACAATCCTACCCAAAGTAATTAATTTATATAGTGTCATACCTATCAAACTACCAAGATACTTTTTAATAGAATTAGAAAAAATTATGACAAAGCTCATTTGGTAGGACAAAAGGTAAAGAATATTAAGGGAACTAATGAAAAAAAAGTGATGTATGGAAGCCTAGCAGAAGCAGATCTTAAACAGTACTATAAAGCAGTGGTCATCAAGCCAATATGATAATGGCTAAGACACAGAAGGGAGGATCAATGGAATAGACTTGGAGTAAATGTCCTTAGCAAGATAGTATGCGAGAAGCCCAAAGATCCCAGTTTTGGGGACAAGAATCCACTATTTGACATTAACTGCTGGGAAAATTGGAAAACAGTATGGGAGAGATTAGGCTTAGATCAATATCTCACACCCTACACAAATATAAATTCAGAATGAGTAAATGACAAATATAAAGAAGTAAAATATAAATAAATTAGGTAATCATAGAATAGTATACCTGTCAGATCTATGGGAAAAGAAAGAATTTAAGACCAACAAAGAGACAGAGTATATTACAAAATGTAAAATAAATAATTTTGATTACATTAAATTAAAAAGATTTTGTACAAGCAAAACCAAGAGAACCAAAATTAGATTTGTACAAATTGTACAATTGTACAAAAATCAAATGATTCCTCAATTGATAAATGGGCAAGGAACATGAATAGGCAGTTTTCAGATAAAGAAATCAAAACTATCAATGTGCACAGGAAAAAGTGTTCTAAATCTCTAATATTTAGAGAAATCTGAATCAAAATAATCCTGAGGTATTGCTTCACACCTAGCAGATTGGCCAATATGACAGCAAAGGAAAGTAATAATAGTTGGAAGGGATGTGGCAAAATTGGGACACTAATACATTGCTGCTGGAGTTGTGAATTGATCCAACCATTCTGAAAGGCAATTTGGAACTAGGCTTTAAAAAACTACCTGCCCTTTGATCCAGCCATACCACTCCTGGTTTTGTACCCCAAAGAAATAATAAAGAAAAATACTTCTACAAAAATATTTATAGCTGTGCTCTTTGTAGTGGCAAAAAATTGGAAAATGAGAGGATATCCTTTGATTGAGAAATGGCTGAATAAATTGTGTTATATGTTGGTGATGGAATACTATTGTGCTGAAAGGAATAATAAACTGGAGGAATTTCATGTGTACTGGAATGACCTCCAGGAACTGATGCAGAGCAAAAGGAGCAGAACTAGGAGAAAATTGTACACAGATACAATGTGGCACAATCAAATGTAATGGACTTCTCTACTAGCAGCAAGGCAGATAATTCTGAGGGACTTAAGGAAGAATGCTATCCACATCCAAAGAAGAACTGTGTGAACAGAAATGCAAAGAAAAACATTTGCTTGATCTCATGGTTCAATGGGGATATGATTGGGGATGTTGACTTTAAATCAGTGATTCCCAAAGTAGGTGTCACTGCCCCCTTGTGGGTGCTGCAGTGATCGAGGGGAGCGGTGATGGCCACAGGTTCATTTGGGGGCAGTGAATAACTGTAAGGAGGTGGTGATAGTAGGTGACAGGGGCGCTAAATATTTTTTTCAGGAAAAGGAGTGGTAGGCCAAAAAAAGTTTGGGAACCACAGTTTTAAATGATCACACTATTGTAAATATTAATAATATGGAAATAGGTTTTGAACAATGATATGTGTAAAATCCAGTGGAATTGCTTTTTGGTTCCAGGAGGGGAAAGAAAGAACATGAATCATGTAACCATGGGAAAATATTCTAAATTAATTAATTTAAAGGATGACTGGGTCAAAGAACAAGACAGGGAAATAATCAATACATTCATTAAAGAGAATGACAACAAGGAGAAAACATACCAAAATTTAAATGATTCAGCTAAAGCAATACTTAGGGTCAAATATATATCTCTAAATCCTTACATTAGTAAAGGAGATCAATGAATTGGTTATGCAACTGACAAAATTAGAAAAAGAACAAATTAACCCCTTCAAACACTAAATTAGAAATCTTCAAAATCAAAGGAGAGATTAATAAATTTAATAGTAAGAAAACCATTGAGTTAACAAATAAGACAAGATGCTGGTTTTATTAATAAACCAGTAAAATAGATAAAGCATTGGTTAGTTTGACAAAAAAAGAAAAAGAAGAAACCAAATTACCAGTATTAAAAATTTAAATGGTGAAATTTCAACCAATTAAGAAGAAATTAAAGCAATCATTAGGCATTATTTGGTGCAATTATTTGCCAAAAATTCTGATAATCTAAGTGAAATAGATTAATATTTAAAGAAATAGTAGTCACCCAGATTAACAGAGAAGGAATAGAATACTTAAATTATGTCATACAAGAAAAAAGAAATTGAACTGGCTATCAGTGAATTTTCTTAAAAAAAAAAAGACCCAGGGCCAGATTGATTCACACATAAATTCTTCCAAACATTTGAAGAACAATTAATTCCAATACTATATAGACTATTTGGAAAAATAACTGAAGAAGGAACTCTACCAAATTCCTTATATGATGTTGTTGGTACCTAAACAAGGAAGAACAAAAAGGGAAAGAAAACTATAGATCAATATCTCTAATGAATATTGATACAAAAAATCAAACAAAGTACTAGAAAGATTATACCTATATATCACAAGGATCATATACTATGACTAGGTGGGTTATATACTAGGAATGCAGAGATGGTTCAGTACTAGGAAAACTATCAATATAAACAATAGAAACCATACGATTATTTCAATAGATGCACACAAAGCTTTTGACAAAATACAACACTCATTCCTATGAGAGACACTAGAAAGCATTACTACCAGTTATACCTTGTGGACACATAGATCTTTTCCCCAAGGGAAGGAAAAGGAAGCATACATTTATTAAGCACCTACTATATGCCAGGCACTGTGTTAAGCATTTTACAAATCTTACCTTATTTGACTCTCACAACATCTGTATGAGATAGGACAAATACTATAATTATCCTCAATTTAATTTACAGTTGAGGATTTAGGTCTTGCAGATTTCATTAATTCATTCCTTATAAACCATCTAATCAACTGACGAAAATTATCAAGTATTTTTAGAGGAAATAGAAGATAAAGTTATTATTGTAAGTAATTATTTGTTTTGTTTGCAATTATTTATAATCCACAAGTACAAAAGACAAAAAAGAAAAAGTAAAATGGAACAAAAACTGTCTTTTTGACACATCTTTTACAATAAAAAGAAGATCATAATTTATAAAACAAAATCACCTGGGCTGGTGGACACTTACCTTAAAATGGGAGGAAAACTTCTTTTTACTTAGAATAAATTTAGTGACTAGAAGTTGTTCTAATTTTTTGTGCCACAGTTTCTGATGCTAAAAGAGATTAATAACTAATATGATTTCTATGTCTCAGAATGATATTGGGAAAAATAGAAATACTTTTAAAAATATGTGTGCCTCTTCTCTGGCAAATATCAGTACAATAGATTATTATTTTCTTATATGTTAGTCATCCTACCAAACTTAAATGTATTTAATGTGCCTTCCTCAGAGTATAATATTTGTTGTTCTATCCTTGGTGTGTTGCCAGCAAAAGAACATAAAAACATAAAGTATTGTTTTTACATGAGTTTCCAAATGACTAATATTTTGTGTCTTGGCTGATGTGCTATAAATCTGGCCCAAAAAGAGAAATGTTACCTCATTCTATGAGCAACAGATGAAGTTCATTTATATTAGAAAATGGAAAGTGACCAACAAATAGTTGACCATTTCTATTTTAATAAGATGTAGTTGATTCTTCTACATTTTCCCTTTTTAAGTCAATAAATTAAACCCAGTAAAAGAAGTTATCAATAATAAACATGAAAATATGCAGAAATATTTTATGAAAGGATCTCCTAATTTTCTACTAATATATTTTCCTGTTTTATAAAATTTAACTCTATACCACAAGCAAAGAAGAAAATAGATAATTCTACTTACTTCAGTCATTTTAAGAATTTCATATACCGAATGTAGTCATTACTAAATACACACATATAAAAACAAATATTTATTGACTTATTCTCAAAAAACTTTGCAGTTCAAAGATTGGGTAAAGTAGAGAAAATAGACCAACATAAAACACAGTTGTAAAATCTTATCTAACTGAGGTTCATCTTAGTCATCCAAAAAATAGTGGCATTCAATTAATGATTAAGAAAGAATGTAGTGTGATTTTTGTTCACCTTTCAAAAAATATGTAAAAAGTTAAGAATTAGACTTATAAGGAAAAATGAAAATAACATCATCAATGTATGTATCAGAGATATTTAAAGTGAAGTAATTAAAATCACATGGAAAACCAGAGGTTTTTAATTTAAAATCAGGTGATTAATTTTTGTAAATCTCATTCAGTATGTTTCTCGATTGACTAAAATGTCTAAAATTGTCATGTTTCTTATATGAGCAAAAGTTAGTAGATGCAGGCATTTTCCCCCTCTTACATTTTTATATTGAATATTCCATATATTTTCAATAATATTACAACCTATACTGCATTTCAGAAAAATAAATTGAAAGCTGCAGAAAGGGTTTTTTTTTGTTCACTGTGTATATTTTTGACAACTTTAAATTTTTCAGTATGAAATGTAGGCTGGATCTATTTACTTTAAACAGGCCTAGAAATGTGCTCAGGAAACTCCACAGTTCTACAGGGCATGACTGCATGTGTCCATTGCAAAAAATATATAACAGTTTGGCATACTGAAAAGTATGTGAAATACATATTGAAATCTTATCATAAATGGGGAATAAGTGAATGAAAAATGTCATATCTTTCTTTTAGTTTTTCTTTATATTAAGAACTCCAACATCCACAAATATGAACTTCACTTATACAAATAAGAAAAAATAATATGAAACTATAAAACTGTGATGAATTGCTTTAAAAAAAGTCCATATTATATTTAATATGAAAATACTTTTTCCATGCTTTTCTGTGTCCCCATACAAATTTCCTTCTCTTCTGTTCATTTTAAAGTGTTCCTCTAACAGTCTTTTCTTTCTTTTTTTTTGGATTTACCCTTTTTACCAACCTATTCTATTTTCCACAAGACACCAATTAATTATATCCTCCTCCTAAAAAAATAAATAAATAAAATATTTCTCTTTTCAGCAACCAATTCTAGTCAATTCTAGTCAAGCACAACAAACACACACTGGCCTTTTCTGAAAATGCATTTCATTTTGTGTCTCTAGTCCATTATTTCTCTATCAAAAGATGGGAAATATGTTTCGTCATCAGTGTACTAGAGTAGTATACCATCATTTTGTTACACAGTTTATTACCTCTTCTCTCACTTTCCTTCATAACCTCCCCAACACTAAGCTAATTCTGACAATTCTTGAGCCAACCTTGTCATCTATGCATGCATCCCCGGAAATTATGCTGCCAAGATAAGTCAACTTTCCAACGAACTCCAAATTTCTCAATTTGCAGTAACTGATGGTTCCACATATGGGGAATATGCATTGGCTGATGGGGAACTTCTGTTTTATTTTATTATATTCATTATTTATTTTATTATAACAATTTTATTGTTGATTTTCAGACCAAAAATTAGCACAAGTGGGAGAGAATTAATCCATGCTTTGTTGCATCATCTTATTCTCAAGAAGCTACATTGAGTGCACAATCACCTGTGAACAAAGTTGTGTACAAACTCTCCTTCCACTGTAATCTTGGCTTGTAGTCTTTTCAAGTTAAATAATTTACCATCAAAGTGGTAGCTGACCTTGATGATATTTTTGTCCTCATCAAAGGCATCCAACAATATTGTTGAAAATATTCTACTAAAAAGCATGGGAGCAAGCATGCAATTCCTGCTTCACTACAGTGGTGATTGGGAAAGTATGAGAGCATCATCCATTATTAAGAATCTGTACAACCATGATGTCATAGGACTGATATACAAAAATCCATTGTGATGGCCTCATTGGTATATACCTGCAGAACCTGAACAGTATATCAGCTCCATGCCAGGAAAGTTAATCACTTCCATTTAAATCACCTTGGGAAGATTCTGAAGATTACCTGGCAAAATAACACAGGACACTGTAGTCTTTTCTCACTCATTTAGACTCTACTTCATAGAACACAACTCTGATGTGTGCTGACCACTTTGTTTAGATGCCAAATACACAGTTGTCTAAATGCCCATTTTTCAAATAACTCACACAAGGCAAGTGTTCACATGGAGGTCAAAAGAAACAATAAAAGGACTCTTTCAAGATATCATTGAAGAATGTTAGTATTGATTGTGAAATGTGGAAAACAGTGGCATATGAGTGCCTGGTATGGTTACACATGTAAAATATGGTGCTATGCTATATAAGCAAAGCAGAATTGTAAGAGCTCAAAAGACACGTGAGAAGAGCAAATTTAAAGACCTTTCCATCTCAAATGTCTAGACAAGCTATTTGTGTCCAACCCGTGGTAGAACCTTTTTAGCTCGTTTTGATCTGTTCAGTCATAGTCTGACACTCTATATATTGACCCCTACATAGTGATGTCATTTTGATTCTCTTCCAATAATAGCCAACTGGGGTGGTGGTGGGTGAGGGTGATTGGTTATTTAATTGATCAGAGTTCTCAAATTTTTCAGTATTTTACTTCATTTATTGTCACTATCTTATCTTGTTTCCTGGTTTTGCTCATTTCACTCTTCATTAATTCAATTAAGACTTGCAGGTTTCTCTGAATCCATCCCCTTTATCATTACTTGTAAAACAATAATATATTCCATTACTTAGTTTTATGGGAAGGGCAGGGACCAAGCATTTATTAAGTACCTACTATGTTCCAAGTTCTACAAATATTATTTCATTTGATTCTCACAACTCTGATTTCTGTTCTATCCACTATATTACTTAGTTGCCTCTACTACATCATTAATTTGTTTAGCCATTCCCCAATCCATGAGCACCCATTTTCATTCCAGTTCTTCATAAAACTAAAATTATTATTTTCTTTTACATACAATTCCTCTTTATTTGCTTTTTACCTCTTTCATATCAAAATCTAGTACTGGAATCATTTTTTCAAAAAGATTGATAAAATTAGGGACTTTGGGCATATATTTCTAAATTGCTTTCCGGAAAGCTTGGACCAATTTTCAATTCTACCAAAAAGGAAATTAGATGCTGCTCTTCTCACAGACATTCCAAAATTTATCATTTTCTCATTTCTTTAACCACCTGATATGTATGAAAATGAACAACAGATATTTTTAATTCCCATTTCCCTTATTATTAAGGATTTGGGACTTCTGTTTTCAAAATTATTCATTTTGTCTTTATGATTATATTCTGTTTGTTCATGAACTCCTTTGCAGTTGTGAATTGAAACACTTTTTATTTTTTCCTTTAAATTTATTTGTTATATAATCTTCTATATCTAGAGTATGTATTCATTTGGCACTTGCTAGGGTTTATGGTATGAGCCATTGACATTAACCTAATTTGTCCTGTTATTTTTTTCCACTTAGCATTTATTCTTTATAGTGAATCTGGATAGCAGTAGTTGGTGTCATTGGGTTTTTACATGAAGCTACTGAATTAAATTGTTTCTGGAACTTAGTTATTTAATTTGTTCCACTGATATGATAACAGCTTGCATTTTTAATCATTATCAAATAGTTGTGATGATTATTGCATTGTCCTATAGTTTGAGTTCACTTACTGTTAGCCATCCCTCCATTCCTTTCCAATTTTTTCATTATTTATTTCCCCAGAGATCCCTTATCTTTTGTTGTTCTAGATGAATTTTATTATTATTTTGTCTAGTTCTGTAAAGTAATCCTTTGGCGGTTTGATTGGTATGGCCCTGAAGCTATAAACTAATTTAAGTAGTATAGCCATTTTTATTATATTAGCCTTATCCCATTATGAACCATTTATATTTAACCAATTGTTTGTTTTCTTTTCTTTTTATGAATTATATTTTGTAATTTGATTGAAATTAATACTTAGTTTCTTAATAAGTGGATCCCACCTATTTCATTTGTTCCATAGGTATTTTGATTTTGAATCAACTTTTATTCTATCCAATAATGCCAGGTTCAATCTGATCTATGTAGTTGCTGTTACCTATCATATAATCTGTAAAAAATATACTTTTGTTTCTTCTTTTATTATGCATATGATCTCATTAGCTTTCATCTCATCACCAGACCTACTATTGTTAAAATTGACAAATAATAGTTGTGAAAATGGACATCAGTTTTGTCCTCTGATCTCAATGGAGAGACCTATAGCATTTCTCCATTATGGATATTACTAGCTCTTGGTTTCCTACATATACTTTCATTTTAAAGGAAAAAAAATTCTTCATCTAATAGTATTTTAATGCAAAAATATGTGGCATTTATTCAAAGACATTTTTATGCACTAATCATGAAGGGTTTTTTTAAAGCATCAAATGACATAGTATTCATACAACAAACAAGAAATAATTGGTGTGGTGCCTGACACATAGTAGGTGGCATATGAGTGCTTATTATCTTACCTATCCTTTTTCTTTCTTTATCTCACAAATATCATCTTTGGCTATCATAGTTAACTCTCTAGAAAGACAGTAGATCTTTTCTGATTCCTAAAAAAAAAAAGACAGTAAACAGTCCATTGTTGCTTAAAGTTAGAGTAACTCTAACTGTCTGTGTGGAAGATGCTAATTAGGCTCAATTGTTTTCCATATCAGTTTTTTTTTATGCTAAAGTAACAATTGAATTCTAAATATTTAATTCATTCTAATTTTTTTGTTTTTTTTTTAATTTAATTCTGTTTCTTGCTATTTTATTGAATTTGATTTGCTCCATTAAATATTTTTTTCCAGGTATCATCTTCCATGGTAAAGTTTACCACCTTCTCATCTAAGCTATTTCTTTTCCTTACATTTTTTTTTCTCCTCAATAGCTCAAGTATCACCTTTTTATCTTTTATCTCATTTCTTCCATCCATTTTTAGAGGCTTTGTGACCACATTGGTCTTTTCTCCAAAGAAAGGAGAAGGAAATAAAAATTTATTTAGCATATACTATTTGCCAGGCACTGTGCTAAGCAGTGCACAAATCTTTTCTCATTTGATTCCCCACAACATCCCTAGAAGATAGGACGGGAATATTGTTATCCTCATTTTATAGCTGAGGAAACTGAGATGTAGGCTAAATGGCTTGCCCTGGACTACACAGTTAGGAAGCATCTGAGATAGAATGTGAACTCGGGTCTTCTTGAGGCAGTCTGGTAAAAGGAATAAGGTGTAAAAATTTGAGCTTATCAGAATAAGGTTCATTGTTTCTCCAATGCACACAATAAATAAGAGATATTAGAGGATTCAGTAGTTGAAAAAGCACAGAACTTTGGAATTTGAAGACATTTCAGGGATCACTTTGTCTTACACATTTTTCAAGAGAATATGTCTTATTTATGATTGTATTTCCCTTAGACATTTACCATGTTTACCTGCATGTTGTAGGCACTCTACAAAATAAATGTCTATCAAATCAGTAGATATATAAAGCTAATTATTAGCATAAATTAACTTGCAGTGGCCATATTTAATCTTCCTCCTTGGGGAGAAAAGAGGAAACAGCTTTGCATCTTCTTTTTGACATGGGTTCCTCCATTTTAGGCAAAGCAATCAGTCACATTCAATTCTCTCCCCAACCCCATACCCTCTACTGCTTCCTCCTGAATCCAGCAGTTTGCCTTGTTCCATTCGCAAGGCTGACCACTGAGAGAAACAAGTTGCCCTGTCTCGCTTGTAAGGCCAGTTACAGACAATTTTGAAAATAACAAGTTGTTTTTCTCAGGATATAAAAAGTCTGCTATATCTCAGTTTGGGAGAAATATGTTTTTTGCATTGCCCTATAACTACTCAATCCTAAATAAACTTCTCAGTTGCATCCTAATTTGTGATCTGGAGATATTTTTTCCATGATACACAATCTAAGATATGTATTTATTATTTTAATACAAAATAAATAATAATAAATATATAATATTTTATATTAAAATATGTACTTTCAAAGAAGGAAAATCTTGGTTTATTCATTAAATTAACAAAACATTATTAAGTTTCTTCTATTTATAGAGCAATATCCTATCTCCTGAAAGAGATACTAAATTAAAATTATAGATGGTCTCTGCCCTTATTGAGCTTACAATGTAATACTAGGATAAAAATCTAACAATAGTTAATGATTGAATTATTTCACTTAGTGTTTTGAAGTAACAAAACTGCATTTCCTTGTCATTAATGTAGTTCAGTCATTTTATTGATTCAAACTTCTCCCAAATTTGTACAAATTAGCAATAACATAACATAGTAACTAGTTTTACATAGTGAAATTAAAGGATTATTTTTAAATTTTGCAAATCATATGGAGGGCAATCTGTAATTGTAGTATTGTGTTAAAATATTTTTATTCTGTGGATTTTGGACCAATATGCTATATATACATCTATCATCAATCAACAGTATAATTATCATTATTATTGTTGTTTTTGTTATGTGCATCATTACTATGTTACTGATGCAAATAATTTGAACTGATGTTTTAACTTGATATTTCTTTTCAGTAATCTCAGCAGTTCTGATCATATAAGCATATTAAATAATGATATTTGATTACTAGGAACCACATATTCTTATGATGTGCTTTTTACATGTTACATTTTCATATAGAATAGATACTTATTGTATTTTACTGCCAAAATAACTCTCTTGAAATAGTAAAACAGCAGGGGAATACTGACTGAGCTATTAATAAAACACACCAGCTTTTAGCTGGCAAAGCAGCCTTCTTTCCATCAAATATGTCTCAGCCTTTAATAAAGAAACTCAAGTGGAGTAGGTGAAAAATTACTTTTCTCACCCGGTCATCTGTCTGTCATGTATTATTCAGGTCACCAATGTTTGTCCTGAACTGTATCATTCTGTAGTTGTGTCAGGTATGAGATATGTTCAGTGTAATTCCATCAGACTTCACGAAGTTGATTAGAACAGATCACCTTTCGGCATGGGCACAAGTTATCTCAGCAGATTGAGTGAAAAAGACTTATTTATCTTTGCCTTATAATAAAGAAAGAGATGAGCAAATTTATCCATTAACTTGAATAGAGGCACATATTTGGTGTGAAAACAAACTGTAGTCTGTAATTCTATTGAAAATTCTATAGTACATGGATGTTTCTTTGGGGAAAAAAGCTTGCATTGAAGTCTTACATCTGAACACATAAAATATTAAACCAAAGCACACACATTTTATTATGGTCTTTAAAATGGTAAACATTTTTCCCTCAACTAAAATGATAGGAGGTAATAAAATATGCTATATGTCTGATAGTTTGCATTGATTTTTCCCTGGGATTTTTTGCAAAATAATGCATAGCACTTGAGAGTACATTGAATGATTTTAAGATTGGGAAAAAATAGAGGCTTTGAAGAGCATCTAAACTTCTTTCTCAGCCTTTATCCTTATTCTAATTCAAAGTTTTCAATAATTAATTTTTAAAGTTTTTAACTGGATGCTTTTAGGGAGTCTTTTTCAAACCACAAATGTGTCTAGAGAACCTTTGACATGGTAGATAAAAATCCAGAACTACAAATCATGAGATTTGGGTTCAATTCCTTTCTCTCAATTAATCCACTGTAGATTAGTAGTTCTGTCACTAGTAATATAAACTTCAAGTTATGTAGCCCTTTCAGTTTCAGAGCAATTTGTTTCCCACACTTCTGTAAGAATAAAAACTACACATTACTTCCTCTGTGCTGTCATTGAAGAACCTAAGACTCAGAGATGAAGATGGTTTCCCTAACCCTGCCACACCTGTTTGTACCTTAGTTTCCATATCTGTAAAATGAAGAAGTTAACCTAAATCATCTCTAATGCCCCTTCTAGTTCCATGAGTTTATGTATTCCTTATTTCTATAATATTAGTAGACCATAAAAATTCTACAGTACAAGGATGTTTTGGGGTAGGGGATAGCTTGCCTTGAAGTTTTGCAGTCAAGCACTTGAAATATTAAAACAAAGCACAGCCTATCAAATAATAGACTAAAAAAAGTATATTTTATAGAAGCATGCTAGGAAAACCTCCACCAAGTTCCCTTTTGACATTTCATCATGTCATACAGTTTCACTGTGACCGTGGGTTCTTAAAGGCCCTGGCAATGGACTACAAGCTCTTGAATCTTCTCTCATGCTAGAAAGGTAACATGTTTAATCTTGGCAACAAACTACTCTGCTCTGTGAGAATCAGCCATGCTAAGTGGTTAACCTGCCACATCCAGAGGCCAGCCTTGTGGCAATGAATTCTCTAGCCTCTGAAATCCATGAAACAAATTAAAGCATAAAGTGATCTTCAGGCCTTTCCAATCCCTTTCTGCTTCTATAGTAATGGTGACAGTAAAAAAAGGGGGGGGGGAATGCAAAGGGACCTAAGAATCCCACTCAGAAAATTTATTTTTAAATATTGGAACCTATTCCTAGCTGTTTTTACCTTAAGTATAAAATACTTGTCCAATATGTAGTAAATCAACATACATTTATAATAAAAATATCATATCAATCTTTACATTTTCATTATAAATGAAAGCATAAGACAAAAAGAAATTCCAAGGAAATGGAAAGCACTCAATTAGAAAAGATTTATTAAATGTTTGTTACATCCCAGACAGTGCTAAGAACAGGGTATACAAAAATAAAAGTAAAGTGGTCCCTGCTTTCAAGGAAATTATATCTTAATGGATAAGACATCATGTATACAAATAGGGATATGAAAATTAATACAAGGTGATGATGGAAGGGAAGGTAAAAACAGTCACAGATAACATTGAATATTGTACTTGAGCTAGATTTTGTAGGAAATATGGGAGTTCAAGAAGTGGAGGTGAAGTGGGTGTGGATTTCAAGCATGAGGAACAAGGAGGACAAAGGCATAAATAAGGTTGATGGATACTTTTGTATACAAAATAGAAAGTAGTTAAGACTGGATTTTGTTAAAATGCTTTATAAAGTAGGGAGGCAAAGGCTTGGACTTGTTTTGCTAAAAGAGATTATAGCAGAAGGTCTGTGCTACCCTTGGGCACTGGTAGGGGAAGAAGTGTCTGTGTAAGCATGTTAGAAGATTGGGGATTAGCCTTTTCTAGTTTAATTCATCAGTTTTTATTCTGTTAGATTTTTTGGTATCTTGGTCTGTGGAGAGAGATGTAATTAGTTACTTCTTGCCCATAACTTTTATCTTGGGGAATTTAGGGAATTCAGGAGGATCAAAAAAAAAGGATGAATTGTCCATCTTTTTGATCATATGACCCCCTACTCTCTAGTTTCAATTCATTTCCAAAAAACATTTACTAAATGGATACTATATGTAAGGTTAAGTAGGCACAATTAAAAATAAAGTTCTTGCTCATGAACTTTTTTACTCTTTAGCTGTTCCATGTTTTTAACTCTCCTCAATCATATTCCTACCTCATCCTCAAATTCAGCAGTTGATTATCATAATGAAAGAACTGAAGTTATCTCTTCTGGGTTCTCTGAATTCCTTTCTTCTGCATCTCAGAAACAAATGATACTATTATAGATCTCTTTTATTCTTTATTCATTCGAAGAAACCTAAAGTAAGTATTCCAATTTAATATGATCTTCCTGTGCCTCCCACATATTGCAACTACTTCTTTATAATCCACACCTTTACATGTATTCATCCATTGGATCTTTCCCATATACTAACAAAGATGTCCAGTTCAATATTATCCTTGAACAATTTCCTTTGACCCAGCTACCCTTTTCAACTTTTCCTCCAAACATGTCCCCCTTTTCTCTGACAAATTTCAAAGGAAAAAATAGTCAGAGATATAACATAGATTTGGGAAAAATGAGTATTCAGTGACCAAATATTACATAAGAGAAATTGACACCAAGAATGGGACAATCTCAAAAATGTAGTTCTGAAGAGATGGGGAAAAAAGATGAAAATAAGAGTAAAACATCCTTTTTTGTCAGGAGTGCTAGGAAATGAGCTGGGAACCACAATAAACTAAAGTTTATTTTTAACATATTTTTAAAGGTTTTTAAAAATTATTAGGAAAAATAGAGTATGAATAGCCAGGTGGCACAATAGGTAGTATGACAGAGCCATAAGACACTTAAGGTCCACTGAGGAAAAGCAGCAATAGAAGGCATGACTGTACTTCTGGTCTGAAATCATTGGCAAGATTGCGTTTCTAGTGAGAACTACACGCCTTTGTTAGGAGCCAAGGTTAAGCTAAATTAGCTTTAAATAAAAATAGATAAAGAACTAGACAGTCTTTAATCAGGCTGAAAGTTGTCTGGCTCAGCTTTTCAGGCAGTAAGCCTAGAACCATATCTACAAAATTTATGCACTATTTTAAGGCCAGAGACCTTGGTGCTATATCTTCATAGACACATGTATGCAAAAACCAAAAAGTCTTTGTATTTTGTGGTGGCTGAATCACAGCTGCATACCTTCCCCCCAATTTTCTTTTAAGCCCCCTAATTCCTGATTGTTTAACTATGTTGTAATGCTTTTTGTTCCTGATTGGTCCATGATGATGTAATGCTTTTTTAGTTGCTAGAGAAAAGTTTCATATATATATATATATTAAGGTCCAATAAATACATACATACATATACATATATATGTATGTATGTATGTATTTATTGGACCTTAATTCTCAATAAACTGGACTGAACTGAACCTGCTGTACCAAGGCTCCTCCCTCTTGGGCCCATAACAGTCACTCAGTCATTGGGACTCCTGCTCCCTCTACTGTCCATTTCTGTTTCTGTCTCTCTCTCCCTCTTTGAGAGTCTCTATCTCTTTGGCTTCCATGAGCTGGTTCTTGGGAGGCCCAAATTCTATCTTTTCAGCCAGCTCTCTTCACTGCCAGTCCCTGTCAGTAGAATGCTAGGCCTAGAACCATATTTATCTTTCTGAGTTCAAACCTGCCCTCAGACACTAATCTTGTGACCCTGGACATGTCATTGATCCTCTATTTGTATCATTGGTTTCATCTGTAAAATTAACTGGAGAAGGAAATGCAAACCACTCAGTATCTTTGCTGGGGCCTAATGGGGGTCATTAAAAGCTGGACATGACTAAAAATGGTAACACCAATAAAACAAATAAGAGTAGAACCACACTAAAAGTTGGAGAGACTATGGAAGAGTGGGATGAGATGATAATCATTGAAATGAGAAAGCTGAACCATTTAACTTTTATTTTTCTGTTTTCTAATGAAATTTGGTCCAGGAAGGATAGAACAAAATGTATGAAGCATTTGGATCAAAACATAAGTAACAAGAGAACAAATTATCCTTACCAAATTATAGACCAATATTGACTTACTTCATAGGGAAGTAAAATAATTATTGTGATTGCTGTTCTAGTAATGATGATCATATGAGATAATGTAGATAAGGCATTCTGCAAAGTGTAAGTACCACATAAATGTGAGGTATTGTATTAATAGATGTTAGAGAACAGACATGCTACTGGGTTAGAAAAGAGGAAATGCTTTACTGATTTTCACACACACACACATGCATACACAGACTGATAGTAGTAGAACCTATAAACCAAGGCTCAATGTGCTTGACTTCAATTAGTGACAAAAATTGTAGCACAAATCAGTTAAAAAGCAGTTTATTTTAACATTTAGGTATTAAACAATCATTATCAAAAGGCAATGTGGCTTTACGAATAAGTGATATGTTCAGTGGATTAAGAGCCAAGTCTAGAGATGGGAGGTCCTGTGTTCAAATCTGACCTCCAGATACTTCCTATGTGACCTTATGCAAGTCACAACCCCCATTGCCTAGCCCTTAGCACTTTTCTGCATTAGAACAAATACATAGCATTAATTCTAGGATAGAAGGTTAAGGGTTTAAAAAAAAGGAACAAGTGTTGGTAGTCTAGTCTAATTTTATTAGTCACTAGGTAACTAGGTAGACTGTCAGATGCTAGGTAGGGCATACTTAAATTTCAGCAATATATCTGACAATTTTTGTGTGATGTTTACAGGCATCTGGGTGGCACAGTGGATAGAGCACTGAGCCTGGAGTTAGGAAGACTCATTTTCCTGAGATCAAACCTGGACTCAGATACTTGCTAGATGTTTGACCCTGGTCAGAACACAACCATTTGCTTCTATTTCTTCATCTGTAAAATGAGCTGGAAAAGGAAATAGAAAACGACTCCAGTATCCTTGCCAAGAAAACCCCAAATGAGGTGGCAGAGAGTTGGACATGAGTGAAACAATTGAATAGCAAAAAGGACAAGTTAAAGATACTGCATAAGCAAAAGTACAGTTAGGTGGATTTATCATTTATTAAGTGAGCAGAATTAAATCATTAATACCAAAATGTCATTTTGGAGGGAAGTACTCAGTAGATCGTCAAGGATCTTTGTTTTTACCATGGATTTAACTGAAGGTACAGAAGCATGTTGTCAAACTTTGTAGATTTCTTTAAATTTGGAGATATAGCTAGGATGTTATGTGTTAAGATCTAAGATCTCAACACACAAGAACCTTCAGGTGAATCTAATAAGAAATAATTTAGTTGGGCTAATAATAACTAGCATTTAAATAGTGTTTTACAGGTTGCAAAAGGCAGCTAGGTGGTACAGTGGATAAAGTGCTTGGCCTGAAGACAGAAAGATCCATCTTCCTGAGTTCAAATCTAGCCTTGGACACTTACTTATTAGCTCTGTGGCCCTGGGCAAGTCAGTGAGCTCTGTTTTTTCCAGCTCCTTATGTGTAGCTAGAGAAGTAAATTACAAACCACTCTAATATCTTTTCCAATAAAACCCCAAATGAGGTCACAAAAAGTTGGACATAATTTAAAAGAGAACAAAAACAAGTTCACGTTTACAGAGAGCTTTACATACCCTGTCTCATTTGGTCCTCAAAACCACCCAGACCAGAGGTACTATTATTATCTCCATTTTAAAGACACTTAAAAGAAAACAAGGCTTAGAGTGTTTAAGTGAATTGTTCCAGGATGATCAGCTAGTGAATATCTGAGGGGGAATTCATTCTCAATTCTTCCTAACTTCAGTTCCAAGACTATATGCCCTTGAGCAATAGATGCCTACAAAAAAGAAAAGAAAAGAAAAGAAATATACCTAAGTTTAAAAAAATGCTTTCATTAGAATAGGAAGCACAGACTATACTTTACTGAGAAAAAAATCTAGTGGTCTAAAGCTCCATAAATTAATATCAATCAATAGTGTGAGGGTACGTTGAAACAAGACCTTTTCATATTCCAGGCTTTAAAAGAGATTTAAAGTTTAGAACAATTGAAATGATTATTTGATTCTGTCCTGGTCAGACCATATTTGCCCTTCCATTTTCAGTTGTGGGTATCACATTCCATGAAACACAAAGATAGGACAGAATATATCCAAAAGATAAAATGAAAGATTTAGAATCAGAGATCTCAAAGATTTCAGAGGCCATTTGTCGTCCAACTGCTTCATTTTACTGATGAAAGAACTGAGATTCAAAGGAGTTGTTACTGACCCCAAGAAGCTTCTTTTTAAAATTACTTCCATTTACTCTGTGTATGTCTTGTGTGCACATAGCAGAATTCATGTCATTTCCCCCCTTGGAATATGATCTCTTTGAGGGCAGGGACTATATATTTCCTTATATTTTTTATGCCCAGAGCTCAGTACAGTGCCTGGCATAAAGAAACCCTTAATAAATGCTTATTGACAGCTTGAGTGACTGGTAAGCACTATTCAATACTGCAGAGAAGTAAATGAGGTTAAAGACTGTGAAAAGGCCAATGGATTTGACAATTAGGAGGTCACTGGGACCTTTAGAAAGTAGCATTAGTATAATGGTGGGAAGAGAAAGCATTTTGCAAGAATTTGAGAAGTTACATGGGTCTTGAGAGAAAGGAGTCAGTAAAAAATAAAAACTATTTCAAGAAATTTGTCAGAGAAAAGAGGGACATATTTGGAGGAGAAGTTGAAAAGGGTAGCTGGGTCAAAAGAAATTGTTCAAGGATAATATTGAACTGGACATCTTTGTTAGTATATGGGAAAGATCCAATGGATGAATACATGTAAAGGTGTGGATTATAAAGGAGTAGTTGCAATATGTGGGAGGCACAGGAAGATCATATTAAACTGGAATACTTACTTTAGGTTTCTTCATATGAACAAAGAATAAACTAGATCTATAATAGTATCATTTGTTTCTGAGATGCGGAAGAAAGGAATTCAGAGAACCCAGAAGAGATAACTTCAGTTCTTTCAGTATGATAGTCAACTGCTGAATTTGATGATGAGGTAGGAATATGAATGAGGAGAGTTAAAGACATGGAACAGCTGAAGAGTAAAAAAGTAAATTGATAATAAAAGAACTTATGAAGTCTAAATACAGACCAGAACATACTGTATCTTTCTTTTTTTACTTGTCGAGATCTTTTGTACAAAATGACTAACATGGAAAAAATGTTTTACATGAGTGTATATCAGTTTGTTTACCATCACAGGGAAGGAGGAAGGGGCTGGAGTGAGGAAAGATGGGACACAGAAAGAGAATTTGGAACTCAAACATTTTTTAAATTATGTTAAAAATTATTTTACATGTAATTGAGGAAAATTAAATATTATTTCAAAAACTAATTTGTATTTCTAATATTGTTGCAATAAATTATTCTTCTGGTTCTGTTTGTTTCACATTAAACCAACTAATGATGATGATGATGAGAATAATAATAATAATTTTAGTAAAATTTATTTAAACATTCATATAGCAGTTACTATAAGCCAAGCACTGTGCCAAGCTATTTTCAATCATTGTCCCATTTAATCCTCGCATCCACCTTGAGAGATAGGTTTTATTCATAATAATTAATATTAATAATTACAGATGGGGGAAATGAAGCAAACAGGTAAAGAGACTAGTCCAGAGTTTACAGGTAGTAAGCATCTGAGGCCATATTTGAACTCTGGTCTTTTTGACTTCAGGTTCAGAACTCTATTCATTACATGACCTAGCTGCCCTCAATTCCTTGAAATCTTTCCAAGCTTCTTTTATAATAATCTTCTTATCATTTGTTATGAAAAATTTATCTATTATATTTATATCTAAAATTTTGTTCAGTCATTCCAGATTTAAAGACAGCTATTATTATTATTTATGTGCATTTATATTTTAATCATTTGTATTTTCATAGGCTAACAATGAATTGCTTTTCCAATTTCATTTATGATCTTCATCCACTTTATAGTCACCTGTATGAATAATTAGGACAATATTTTTGAGTGACTGTGGATCTCAGTGAAGAGTCTATAATTTCTTCCCACACTACCAACTCAAATGACTTTTGTTAATCAACAAACAATAGACACAGTGCTTAGCATTGTGCTTGGCAATTAAGCATTTAATAAATGCTTCTTATTGATTGACTAATTAACCAATTGAAAAAGAAGTCTGATATTTCTAGTACTTCTTATTTCCATGATAGGAGACATGGAGTGTGTTGAAAAGATTCATATTAAAAAGCCTATTCATTCCCTTTCCATATTTCCATCAAGTAATCAATTAGACCACTCAAATAATGATTTACAACAAGGAGAATGGAGGCACATACATTTAAAGTTTTGCGTGTCTTTTATTTTCTTTCTTGTCCTATTTTTGTGTAATCTTTCTTTCTTTGAGATATCCTGAAAAATGATACAAGTGCAGAAAATTTTAATTTCTTACTGAAAAAACCATAGTTTAGTTTTCACAGCTGTTTTATTTAATGTGAAATTATACATCAATTTCTGAATTAATATTTCCTACAATTCTTTCTTTTTGTCAGTTGTCCCTATGGAGAAAAAGGATTTTGGAAAACACTTGTGTAAATAGAAAGAAAAAAGTTACATTTCTTATAGTAGAATATTTTGCCAGTATCATCATTTGTTTATAATGTGTTACAGCTTTCTTGGCTGACTATGGGTCTCTTCTTTATTCTTTGATTTTCTATTTCCCTATATCTTAAAATATCACCACAGTATGTCCTGAGTGAAAAATATTTGACCTTCCCCACCAACCATGACAGAGGTTAACAACTTTGGTGAATATGAGTCTAACTTTTTGTGCCTTACTTCATATATGTAATCAGATTATCAAGCAACTATTTCACTTTTTACATATTTTACATCAAATGATGCTATCTTTTAAATTTTATTCATTTCTTCAGATACTCTCTTTAAGCTCTCCTTTAACAGAAATTTATAAAAAAATGTTTAACAAAAGATGAGAACATATTAACAGTGTCTGACAACTAACACAACCAGGTAGTTTTCATAGTGTCCCTACCTAATCAACATTACGAGGATGATAAATGTCTCATTTTCTGGAACTCAGAATAATTATGCAATATATAATTTCTTTTTATTGTTCTGTCTGTTGAGATTTTTGTAGTCACTGTGTATGTTGTTTTCTTCTTTATGGCTTATTTCATCCTGGATCAGTTTCAAATAACTCTTCAAACATTTTTTTTAATATTCAGGGCATCGAAGTGGCTCAGTGTCTGGAGAGTCAGGCCTAGAAGACAAAAAGACCTGGATTCAAATTTAGCCTCAGACACTGTGGAAAATATGGAGATATGGAGGGCACCAGGCATGTTACAATAAATCTAAATGGTTGCGCATACACACACTGGATTGTGGGAGAGATTGGACCAGGATGGAGAGATCAGAGTATACAGCTAAGCTGCTGCTAACTGACAAAAATGGCTGTCACCACTGGGCCAGAGTCTTTGAAACCAACAGGCAAGGTAAAAGGTTTTAACAGGTTTAATTATGTTTAACTAAAGTAAAGGTGGGATAGGGATTTCTATACAGGGTAAGGGGTAGGACTTAACTTCTCTAATACTAATTGACCTAGGCCAGGCTGGGCATAAAGGAGCTGTTCTGGAGTCTCTGGGGGGGCTACTTCAAACCTGGTTCCAGCCAGGTTTGACCAGCACAACTAAAGGTCTGTGGATGGCTTTGAGGGTTTCTCATGGTTATCCACAAATGATCTCAGGATGCCAAAAGCCAAGGTGGTCCAAGGTACCCAAGCTGAGAGAGTGTGCTTGAGATGCTGTCCACCAGATCCCAAACACCTCCTCCCCTTGGTGCTGTTCTGTGGTTCTTGTCCCCTTGCTAGATGCCACCACCACACAGGATCCCAGGGAAATCAGGATGCAGGCTGAGATCTCCCAGGGCTAGCAACAGTTTATGCCAACCCCTAATGGAGTCTCTCTCTGGGCACAAGCAACTTCCTGCTCCCTCATTCCATCTTGGAATGCTCCAGCTCCAGCCTTTCCTGCTAGGTACCCCTTAATACTTAATTAATTACTAACTAATATTCCTCACAACAACACTTCTTAGCAATGTGACTCTGAGCAAGCCACTTAACCCTCATTGCCTAACTCTTCTGACTCTTCTGCCTTGAAATCTCGGAACTTTTTTTTTTTAGAAAAATTTTTTCCATGGTTATATGATTCATGTTCTTACTCTATCCCACGAACCCCCCCCACACACACACACACTGTAGCAGATGCGCAGTTCCACTGGTTTCTTCATATGTCAACGATCAAGACCTATTTCCATATTAGTGATAGTTATCCTAGGGCGGTCATTTAGAGTTTACTTCCCAAATCATGTCCCCATCAACCCATGTTTTCAAGCATTTGTTTTTCTTCTGAGTTTTGTGTGAGGAAAGTGAAGGGAGGAAGGTAGGAGAATTGGAGGAATGGGAGAAAGGAGAGAGGAAGGGAGAGGAAGGGAAAGGAAGGTAGCATCCCCAGCCCCTGGCAGGGGAAATTGATCAGAGCCCTTCAGGGGCTCAAATAAACGATCAGAGAGCAACTTTAGGTTTTATTTAAATTAGGAAAGGGAAGGTCTAGGGAAAACTAGGAGGTAGGAAGAAAGGGAAAAAGGTGCTAAGAGAGAGATCAGGGTCTCAGGGTAGAGAGCAGAGCTTCCAGCATAGAGAGCTCAGCTTCTAGGGTTGAGAGCAGAACTTCCAAGGTCAAGAGAGCAAAGGTTCCAGGGTCAAGAGAGAGAAAAGGTGCAAAACTCTTTCTTTTATACTTTCCCTGACACCTCCCACAAAGGAAGTGGGAGTTGTCAGAGGAAGTTGTAGCAGAGAGAGTCCTGGGAGTTGTAGTCTCCCAGGGCTTAGGACAATTCCAAATGACACATCCCCCCCATGATCCTTTGGGAAACCAGTTTTCCCAATGGATCATAACAAACATAAATAAATTACAATCACAATAAATAAAGGGTATATACATCAATACAAGGGGAGAAAGGTAACAATTTTTTACAATATAAAGAAATCAAATGGTGCTTCTTTTACAAAAGTATTCAGGGGGCAGTCCCCTTTTTCACAACAAAATAGATACATACGTAAAAAATTTATTTAAACAAAACAGATGAATTAAACAAAATAAATGAATTTTAAAACAGACAAATGAATTTTAAAAATACCCCAAAGTTCAAGATTTTTTCACATCCAGTTGCTCTCTTAGGCTTCTGGATCAGCATGCATTCTCCATGTGGTCTCCACCGGCATCTCCATTTGGATTCCAGGATGTAGTAAATCTCTTTTCCTAAAACAAATTCTCCATATGAAATAAAAATACATTCCCCCCTGAGGAGGATAGAAAGAAACATGAAATTGCACAGGGAAAACTGAGGCTGAGGCAGGAGGCATATGAATCACTGCCAATCAAATTCATCAGAAAATTTAGCACAAAAAGGCTAAATGACTATTAGATGAAAAATTCTAAACGTCCAATTCTAAATTTTATAGGAAAAAAATCTAAATAAGAAAAAATGAAATAACACTAGGTCTTTGAATAATGCCCAATCAAAGTAATCCATGTCCAATATCATGCACTTACCCACTTAGCAGTCAGGACCACAGTCAACCACCATAGAAAATTAGGAAAAAGGACTAGATTTGTATTTTATTCGTCTGATGTTGGTCTGATATTATGTCTTCTTTTCTTCTTTCATCATTTCTTCTCAGGGATAGAATATGGAGCCAGAACAGCCAATTGTTAGGTACTTGACATATAAATTTCACAAGGAGTGTAGTTCAAGGAGTGCTACCTCTTAACATATGTTAAGCATCGCAACCTCGATTCTCACACTAGGTTCAAGTCCTTTTTATTGGCATAGAAGTCTTAGCAATCCTAGTAGGATTGGTTTTCCTTTTTGACCAGTGTGCTCTTTTTGCATCAGTCAGGTTAAGTACATGCTTCTTTGGCACTGTATTGATGAAATCTGTGCTCCTTTGTTGATCCCATCTCGTTGAATCAGACATACATAAAGTCCCATATTAACAAAATACCAATGGAAGTTTCAATAGTCTAAGGCTTTTTGGGCAGGCAGTTACAGTTAGAACTAATGGATATACTAAACCTACACTAATCTAATAATCAAAAACTCTTCCAATTTAGAAAACATGTGCTTCAAACACAAAAATTACACATTCAATTATAAAAAATGTGCTAACATTTCAAAATATACATATATCTCCTATAATTAGTGACAATGAGAAAAAATATGTATGTATATGTATGTTATAATTCATGTCATGTAAGGAGGGGTAGAATATAAAGGTTCTCTTCCAAGAATTTAGATGCATTTCCTCTTAGCTTGGCCCTGAGCCATAGTGTGAGTGCAAATGAGGTAAGACAATGGTGTTATAAAAGCAATAATACATTTAAGAAAATACAAAAATTTCACAAAAAGCATAAAATGCATATCAAGTCAAATTCAATACAGGTAATATATGTTCAAATACAGTGAAACAACAACAATAACAAAACAAAAAAAAATAAAAAGTAAAGATATAGCAAGTCACAAATATAATCAATAGTCAATTTCAATACAGGTTAATTATTCAGTATCAACAGAAGGTACTCGTTTTACATGGCTACAATGAATCCATGAGTCCTTCTCCCCAATTTTAATAGTCTTTGGCATAGTCAATAGGATCTGGAATGGTCCATCATAAGCAGGTTCAGTTGACCAAGTGTGTTTGAAGTTCTTTACGTACATGTTATTGCCTGTGAAGAGAGAAGTCTATGAGACATGCCTGAACAGCAGCTCCAGAATTGTGGAGCTCTCACATTTTGGTTTGTAATTCTTTGATGTACATGGCAATGGTTGTATTCCCTCCTAACAATGAAATATAGGTAGAGGTAAATGGTTGAGCCTGAATAGGTGGATGTCCGAACAGCATCTCAAATGGTGAGATGTGCAAATCACTTCTGGGTCGGCTTCTTAGATAAAATAGAGTTGGAGGGAGAATTTAGGGCCATTTTAGATGAATCACCATGCACAATTTGCCAGTCATAGTTTTAAGTTCTTTATTCATCCGTTCAACTTGGCCGGAGCTCTGGGGATGATAAGATGTAAGAAATTTAAGAGTTATCCCCCAAAATGAATAAATTTGTGATAAGACCAAATGTGAAAAATAGGTTCCTCTATCTGAATCAATCTGTGCTGGCAGTCCAAAACGAGGAATAATTTCTTTTAGGAGGACTTTGGAAACAAAAGCCTCTGTGACCTGAACAGTTAGAAAGGCTTCAGGCCACCTGGTCAGCTGATCAACTATGACCAGGCAAAATTTATACTGTCCAGCTTTTGGCATAGAGATAAAATCAATTTGTAAATGCTCAAATGATGTGTAAGCAAGAGGACATCCACCAAAGGCTTTGCCACGAAAAGAATGTTGATTGAAGGCCTGACATATAGGGCAAGATGTACATATTTTGGAGGCAATTGTAGTTATTCTAGGTGCTACCCATAATCTTTTAACAGAGTCTACAATGCCTCGGGTGCCGAAATGACCACATTTATGAATAGATTGACAAATTTGGGTGTAGAAATTTCTAGGGAGCAGGGGTTTGCTGTCTGATGATACCCATACTCCATTAACTTGCTTGAATTTAAATTTCTTTTTCCATTGTCTCACTTCCTTGTCTGTATAGGAAAGGGATAGATCCAAATCATCAGTGATTGTCAGTACAAAATGAGTTCAGGTCCTTCCAAGGCTTCTAGCTTTGCTGTGGCATCTATTTGGTCATTTCCCCTAGAGACAGGGTCAGTACCACGTGTATGTACAGAGCAATGAGCAACAGCTATTGCTTTCGGGGAGATGGAGGGCAGAAAGAAGTTCTACAATAAGGTTTCCATTAGCAATACATTTTCCAGCTGATGTCAGGAATCCCCTTTAAAGCCATAGCATGTTGATGGCATGACATATGCTGAATGCATAATGAGAGTAAGTGTAAATTATGGCCCTCTTATCCTTTGCTATAATACAGGCATGTTTTAAAGCTGTGAGTTCTATTCCTCATGCTCTTACGTTTGAGGGTAAAGAAGGTGACCACAGAGTGGCAAATTCAGTAACTACTACAGCTCTTGTATAGCACATGCCATCCCTCATAAAGGATGAACCATCTGTAAATAATATTAATTTTGGGTTGTCCGAAGGGATGTACGGTAAATCACTGCAAGGTTTATCAGCAATGGACACCAAAGAGGTACAATCATGTAAAGGTTCTCCAGAAGTTGGCAAATCAGGGAGCAACATTGCAGGATTAAGAATTCCACAGCTCTTTATTGTGATGTTTTCATTGTTCAAGAGGGTTATTTCATATTTTGTAAATCTCTGATCTGTAAATGCCTGTATCCAATGTCTCAATAACAATGCCTTGACCTCATGAGGGCACATTATGGTCAGAGGGCATCCTAATACTAGGTCAGCAGATTTAGTCACTAATAGAGCTGTTGCAGCTACTGTTATGTAGAGATGGTAGCATGGAATCCCTGCAAAATACAGGGACAACCTCACCTAGAATTCCAGGGGACCCCCCCTGGAGAACTTTGGGTGAGGGGGCAGTTGAGAAGGGTTGAGATAGTTTCTTTCTGGGGGTTGAGGTGAGCGGATCACGGCTTACTGCTCCTGACTTGGGGGGGTTCACCTGAGTGGCCATTGTGGCATAAGCCATCATGGTTTCTACTCAGGGGTTAGCCGGCTTTGTAGGGTTAATCTTTATCAATATCAATATAACAATTATTTAGTGATTTAGTGATTAGATATATTCACTATTAACAAGAGAGCCAGTGTAGTTAAGTGCCCTTCACCCCCTCCTGTGGGGGGGAAGGGCAGCTTCAACCTAACAGATCAGGGTCACCCTTTCCTTATCCAAAACCCTAATTACCCCCTCTAGCTTTTCCTTTTACTTCTTAATATAAGCTTTACCTACAATATCTGTGCCTGGGAATTATTTGGGGGATACTCACTGCTCAAGTCTGGTCATTTAGCTTGAATCCTGTCAGCTGCCAGATTTAAGAAGATCATCTATCTCAGTCCTTCAACATTTAGATGACTAGTTTCTACTTATTCCTCTATCATACCTGTGAGGAATATAAGTTAAAGAAAAGGGGAACATCATTAGAGTTCAGCCTCAATAGAAACTTACCAGAAGTACCTCAGTCAGTCTCCATTTTTCCAACTGAAACCTCAACTGCTTGGGGGGAGGGGTTTGAGAGTCAGGAGTGTCTTATCCCCTCCCTTCTCACTGAAGCCTGTCAATCTGTGTCTGTGTCTTGAAGGTTACTGGCCCTGGCATAATTATCTCCTTCTCCAAAATATGTGTTATCTATCAACATAACACTACTCCTCTAAGACATGGTGGTGCTCCTGAAGCTACTAGGTCCAACTGGGCTGAATAATAGGCTACTGGGCATTGAGCAGGTCCCAAAAGTTGAATCAGAATATCTGAAGCAACTCCTCTCTGTTCATGGACATATAAAGTAAATGGTTTATCATAATTTGGGATGCCTACAGCAAGAGCAGATAGGATAGCTTGTCTTAAATTAGAAAGACCTGTCAGGTGTTCTGTTTCCAATTTAAGTGGTTCAGAGACCAAAATTTTTGTAAGTGCTACAAGGGGTTTTGTGATTTCCCCATAGCAAGAGATCCACTGCCAACAGAATCCAGTTGCTCCAAGAATTGCCTTTAATTGCTATCTATCTGGGTTGCCATAAACTGTGTGAGGAAAGTGATGAGAAGAAGGTAGGAGGATTGGAGAAATGGGAGAAAGGAGAGAGGAAGGGAGAGGAAGGGAAAGGAAGGTAGCATCCCAAGCCCCTGGCAGGGGAAATTGATCAGAGCCCTTCAGGAACTCAAATAAAATATCAGAGAGCAAATTTAGGTTTTAGAATAGCCAGGCTTTATTTAGATTAGGAAAGGAAAGGTCTAGGGAAAACTAGGAGGTAGGAAGAAAGGGAAAAAGGTGCTAAGAGAGAGATCAGGGTCTCCGGGTAGAGAGCAGAGCTTCCAGCATAGAGAGCTCAGCTTCCAGGGTTGAGAGCAGAACTTCCAGGGTCAAGAGAGCAAAGGTTCCAGGGTCAAGAGAGAGAAAAGGTGCAAAACTCTTTCTTTTATACTTTCCCTGACACCTCCCACAAAGGAAGTGGGAGTTTTCAGGGGAAGTTGTAGCAGAGGGAGTACTGGGAGTTGTAGTCTCCCAGGGCTTAGAATAATTCCAAATGACAGTTTCCATGCCTGTAGTTCTTTCTCTGAATGTGGGTAGCATTCTTTTCCATAAATCTCTCAGAACTGTCCTGGGTCATTGCATTGCTGCTAGAACAGAAGTCCATTGCATTCGATTTTATCACAGTGTATCCATCTCTGTGTACAATGTTCTCCTAGTTCTTCTCCTTTCACTCTACATCAATTCCTGGAGGTCATTTCAGTTCACATGGAATTCCTCCAGTTCATTATTCCTTTGAGCACAATAGTATTCCATCACCAGCAGATACCACAGTTTGTTCAGCCATTCCCCAATTGAAGAGCATACCCTTGTTTTCCAGTTTTTTGCCATCACAAAGAGCGTGGCTATAAATATTTTTGTACATGTCTTTTTCCCTATGAACTCTTTGGGGTACAAACCCAGCAATGGTATGGCCAGATCAAAGGACAGGCAATCTTTTAGCACTCTTTGAGCATAGTTGAAACTTTTTATTGATCAATTCTAAGATAGAAGGTAAGGGTTTAAGAAAACCATTATATTCATTGTTTCTTACAGTAGAATTTCCATTATATTTGTTGACTATAATCTGTTGTTCCATTCCCCAATTTATTCTATCCTTCTCTACAAATGACTGATATATTCAAATATGTTTAGGTGAAATTAACCATGTCCATCTTTTTTTATAACAGTCACTGAATATTAAAGTTTTTATTGTTTTAACTGGGCAGGTCTTACAAAGGTTGTAGAATGTCTCTAATTCCTTATCCTATATAATTGGAGTTGACATATTTGCTATAATCATTTTAATGATATTTTTATATATCCACTATGATATAAGATGGCCAAAAATCTCTTGTAATTACTTGAGGCTTTTGAATATAAAGTTAAACTACAATTCTATTAATTAATGTCCATTTGCTTCCTAAGGATAACTGTGGAATCATCATTCCAGTTTGCTACAAATTTTTTTCCTTCTTTTTTTACACAATGAGATCGATATTGATTTCATTGACTTCCTATTGGTTAGCGTGTCCACTCATTTGTAATCGGATGTCTCATATTTAAAGTCACATTACCTAAATTAATATTTGTATACAGCTTAAAACTAAATATTAACACAGGATTTGCTTTTGTTTCCAAAATGAAAAAGTTCATCACCAAATGGCTGGCCTCTAATACTTAGAAGACATCATATAGTCTCTCACTAAGAATGGACTCACTTCTCTGTCAAGATGTAGATAGTATACTTCATCATGGTTCTGTGGAGCCATGGATGGTCAGTGTTTAATAAGCATTCATAAGTCTTTCACTTATTTTTTCTTTACAATTTTGTAGTCACTATATCAATTGTTCCCCTTGTATTTCTCACCTTACTCTACTATGTTTCTCTGAATCCTTACCATTTGTCATTTCTTATAGCACAATAATATTCCATTATATTCCTATATAATTTTTTCAGCCATTCCTCAATTTCAGGACATCCTGTTATTTTCAGTTCTTTGCAACAACAACAAAAATGATGCTATAAATATTTTTGTACAAATGGTTCTTTTGTTCTTTGTTTGATATCTTTTGGGTATAAGACTGAAAGTGGTATAACTAGGTCAAAAAGTATTTGCAGTTTATTGACTCTATAGGCATAGTTTTAAATTGTTTTCTAGAACAATTGGAGCATTTCAATGTTCCACTAAGGTGCATTAGAAATAACTGTTCTTCCATAGCACTTTCAATAATTGTCTTTTAAAAATTTAATTTCCTTATCAATCCGATGGGTATGAGATAGGATCTTAAAGTTATTATAATTTGGATTAATTTTATCAGTAGTAACTTTTTGATGTAGTTGTTTATAGATTAGATTTTTTCTATTTAGAATTATATGTTATGTCTTTCACCACATATCATATATTGGAGAATTGCTCTGGTACTACCTGACTGATTGATGTACATGAATCAATTTCCTGTATTTTCAACTTAATCAGAGAAGTTTACTGCATTTGTCCATTCTCCTCCAAGCTAATTATTTATCTAATTGTTCTCACATTCATTTGTGTGTAGAAACCTTGTAATGTTACATAATCAAATTGCTCATATTATCTCTCATGATTCTCTCTATAACTTGTTTAGTCAAGAAATCTACTACAATCCATAGTCTCTAGAGATATTTTTCCCTGATTCTCTACTTGATCTGACCTTTTATCACTGTCATCTATTTGGTGCATATTGTAGTATATTGTAAGAAACTAAATTCAGGTTTTATGCTAAATATGAGAATTCCAAAGTAATATTGTTGTCATTGATTCAAAAATATTACAGCTTAAGTCAAAATGACATTTAGCAGCTTTATTTACAAAGAGGTGAAAAGAGTGAAAGAGGAAAAATGTAGATAAAGAAACAAAGTACTGCCTAGTTACAAAATACCCTAAATTTAATCCTAATGTCTCCAGACTGCAAATGCAAATCCAAAAGCGGATCTCACCAGAATCCAAAGTCCTAATTAGTAAACTGAAATCCAAAGAGCCAGGAGACTCTGCGGAATCCACTGAGAACCTTCAGTGCACAGGATGCTAAGATCACCAAGAATCTCACCAGAACTCACACTGAAAGGAGTGTCTCACCAAAGTGCCAATGAGCAGAGATGGTCTCCTCACCAAAGAATCAAGGAAGGAATCACTCTGCCCACCACTGCAGGATCCAAGGAAAGAGTCTCCTCCTCCAGTCTGGCTCACCATGGCAGAGTGAGAATCTCACTGAATCCTCTAACTGGCCTTTTTAAAGCAGTTTTCTCAATTTCACCTCCTGTTGTTCCCCCATTTTATGGGAACCAATCTCAGTCTTTCAATTGGCCTAACAGAGCCCAAGGGGCAGGGCAGTGGCCTCTGGAGTTGTCACCCACTCTAGCAAGTGATTTGTAAACTCTCATACTTAGTGACTGATAAGGTACTAAGTATGGGTATGTAAGTTTTTGATTGATTAACTGATTAATTGATTAAGTTGCTGATTTATAGACAGAGTTTGATTCACTCTTCACAATATGTTGTAAGCTATAGATTTAAACCTAATTTCTGCCCAACTACTTAAAATTTTCCCAAATTTTTGTTCCTATTTTGATAGTTAGAGGCAATTAAATGATATAATGTTAGTCTTGTAGTAAATAATACTTGATTTTGAATCTTGCTTCAATTGCTTATCACCTTTGTGATCCTATCTAAGTCACTTGGACATTTTTAGACTGTTTCTTCATCTCCAAAATAGTAATAGCACTGTTTAATGACTCTTGTGAGAATCAAATGAAGCAATATCTGTAAAACACTTTGTACCTTAAAGTATTAGGTAAATGTGAGACACTAGTATTAGTAGATGGGGTATTTGATTTTATTGAACAGTATTACAATGATCATTTGATTCTAATACATTCTACTGATCAACATTTCTATTTTTTTGTGTCAAAAATAATTTTATTGTCGATAGTTTTGTAGAAGAGTTAAAAACCCAGTAATGGTAGGACCTCTTTCTTCCCTTAAAAATCTTTTAAATTCTTAAAACTTATTCATTCAGGTTCATTTTGTTCTTTGTTTTTATTTTTCTTCCTATATAAAGTAAACTTCTGGTAATTTGTTGTATAAGGCACAAAGCAAATTAACTTAAGTAGTATTGTAATTCATTTGAATAGGGCTCAACTGGAATTTCAGATGTGTAACTCAGGTGATCAAAAGTACCAGTAGAGTTTTTCTTTTAGTGAAGTCATTTCAGAAGTAGGAAGAATTACTGAACAATAGAAGCTGGACCTCATTTACCCTTTGAAACCAAGGTAACTTAAACATTTGACTGACTGACTTGCTCTACGTTTACTTATAGGACCCTTACTTCATACCTGCAGGTTGACCTTTCTTCAGTCCTGATCTGGATAAACCTATGTTCTACAGTTTCTCATTGGTTTTCTTGATCATTAGTTAACCTAATGACTTTTTTTAAAAAATCTTTACTGAGGAACCTATTGGAGACTCAGGTAATTCAGCTTCTGTTTACACTGTTATCTTCACTAGCAATGAATTAAAGTTTTTACAGGATAACAGACTCTGCCAGAGCTTGCACTCTGCTCCCACAGTTTTTGAGAACCCATGGCTAGTTCCCTAACAAAATAGGCTATCAGAGTAGGTGTATTGAAAAATACTGACTTTTATTTTGACTACTCGCCCGACAATTTGGATATGTTCCTAATTTAAGAATGGTTCTTTTATGTCTCAATTTGGCTTGTTCTATTTTCAAATCCATTTAGGAACTATTCTATTTTTTGCAAAAACTCATTCCATTAGCATTGAAATCTGAATGATGTTATTTTAAAAATCAGCACAGGATATTAAAAGGCATTTTGCTTTTTGTTTGTTTGCATATTTGTTCTTTGGGGTATTTTTTGAAAAAAATATTCCTACATCTGCTGTGCCACATAAACACCATTCTCATTCTTGTCTAGCATAGATTCTGATTCATGGTTCTTTATCTAATAGAATCATTTTTTTGGTTCTTTAATTGCTCATTTGAAAGAAAAATGTGTTTTCTTAGACACTTCTCTGATCTTCATCTACCTTGTAGAGTTCATTGTAATTTATACCAACCTATTTCTAAGAGGTAAACATTCACATTGCCTCCTACCTTTTCTCTTATCTTTATTCTCTTGAGATTGATTTTCTAAGGAATTAGTTTCAGTACTAGAAACAATTAGCATTAGGATGATTAGTAAACATTCTGGAAAGGAAGTAGAGGTCACAGAGAATCTGCATAGCTTCAAAAAAAAAGGCCATACCAGACTAATCTCATTTCCTTATCTGTCAAGTTTACTAAATATATAGATTGGGTAAATGATATATATATATATATATATATATATATATATTTTGCCTGAATTATATAAAAGTTTGAGTTAAATCATTCCTATTTTTTTAGAAATTGAAGAGAAATGTGTCATTTTCCCAATTACATGCAATAAGAATTTTCCACACGTATTTTCCAAAATTATAAGATCAAAATTGACTACTCCTCTCTCTTCCCTCCCCCCCCGAAGATAGTAAGCAATATGATCTGAGTTATACAAGTATTATCATGCAAAACATATTTCCATAAAAGTCATTGTTATAAAAGAATACTCATAAAAGCAAAAGTGGAAAATAAAAACACAAATGAAATAAAATAAAAAAAATACCATGCATTAATCTGTATACTGACTTACAGTTCTCTCTCTGGTAGCATTCTCTGTCATAAGTCCTTCAAAACTGTCCAGGATTATAGTAGTGCTGAGAGTAGCTAAGCCTTTCACAGATGATCATTATATATTATTACTATTACTGTGTACAATGTTCTTTTTCTTGAATCATCTTATTTATCAATTCTTATAGCACAATATCCTCTTTTTCAAGGATATCAATTAACTTTGATAATTTCTTCTAATATGATGTCTTTAGTTGTTTTTTTTTCACCATGACTTTCAGGTAGTCCGATAATTATTACATTATCATTGCTGGATCTATTTTCCAGGTCAAATGTTTTTTTCCATGAGATATTTCATATTTTCTTCTATTTTTTCCATTCTTTTGATTTGATTGTTTCTTGATGTTTCATGAAGTCATTAGCTTCTAATTGCCCATTTCTTTTTCTTTTTTTTTAACCCTTGTACTTCAGTGTATTATCTCATAGGTGGAAGATTGGTAAGGGTGGGCAATGGGGGTCAAGTGACTTGCCCAGGGTCACACAGCTGGGAAGTGGCTGAGACCGGGTTTGAACCTAGGACCTCCTGTCTCTAAGCCTGACTCTCACTCCAATGAGCTACCCAGCTGCCCCTTAATTTCCCATTTCTAATATTTTGATATTATTTTCTTCTATGAGTCTTTGAACCTCCTTTTCCAATTGGCTAATTCTTACTTTAAGACATTGTTTTCTTCTTGCAATATTTTTATTTCTCTTCCCCATTTTTTCTCTGACTCTTATTTGGTTTTTAAATTCCTTTTCAAGCTCTTCCAGAGCCTAAGACCAGTTCCCTCTTTTCTTTGAAGTTTTCATGTAGCTTTTTTGATCTCACTGTTCCCTTCTGAGTATATATCTTGCTCTTTTTTGTCTCCATAATAATTTTTCAATAATTAGGTGTTATTCAATGTTTGCTCACTTTCTTAGCCATTTTTCAATTTTTATTTTTATCTTAAATGTGGGTTCTCTTCAAAGGGTAGGAAGGATACTCTTTTAAACTTCAGTTTTTCCTTTTTGCTACTCTCAGCTCTATTTCTGAGTTTCTGCAAGTTTCAGTTCTTCTAAGTTGATATGATGGCTTGTAGGCTGGGAGCTGTGAAAGCCACCTCCCACTGGTGATTCAGTCACTTCTAAGGATTGCTGATGGCATGGAGGGCCCATGGTACTGTGAGCTCCTGTGTGCTTGTGTTCAGAGCCTCACCTCAGGCTTAGGCATGAGCTACAGGCCTCACTCTGGGTTTGCATTGATCAAGTGTACCAGAGACTGTCTTGTGATGGGCTGTGAGGTCCTGACTGCAGGCTTGGCCAGGGACTCTGGGCTTCCCCTTGACCTTGCACCAATTAGATACACTACAGATTGCCTTCTTCTGGAGTTTGGGGCCTCACTGAGAGATTGGACAGAGGTTCCGAGCCTCTTCTGATGCTTGCACTGTCCAGGCACACTATGGACTACCTTGTGCTAGGGCTTGGGGCTTCAATGCAGGCTAGGAATAGGGATTATGACTTTAAAGGGTGGGTATGAGATGCTGTGCAGTTGGCTTATACAGGGTCTTTGATCTCAAATTTTGCTTGGGCTCAGGTTCAAAAGTTAGAGCAAGATGGGTGAGAAGGGCCTTGACTCCTTGATGAGGTCTTGCTTTGGGCTGCACAGCCTTGCTACAGGCTGTGCTCCCCTGTAACCCCTGGGAAATAGACCCTACTTGTCTTCCTTCTAAGTTGTTTTCTGCAGGAAAGTTGCTTCACTGCATCCACTTATTGGTTCTGTATTTCTGGTATTCATTTTAAAACATTATTTTAAGTTTAGTTGGAAGATTCTCAGAGCAGTTTTAGCTTTCTGTGCTTCTACTCTACCATCTTGGCAATATCTGCAGATGATAATACAATTTAATTTTGAAAATTATTGAGTAGCCATAACCCCAAAATAATCTTTCACTGGTTTCATGTTAACTTTGAAGGAACTCTTGATTTGACTCTCCCTAGTATCTGATATCTGTACTTGGCCTTGAGGCAATTAACACTTCATCCATGATTTAGATCAGTGGTTCCCAAACTTTTTTGGCCTACCGCCCCCTTTCCAAAAAAAATATTACTTAGTGTCCACTGTTACATACTATCACCGCCTCCTTACAGTTATTCCCCACCCCCAAATGCACCTGTGGCCATCACTGCCCTCTGGATCTCTGCAGCACCCACCAGGGGGCAGTGGCGCCCACTTTGGGAATCACTAATTTAGATAAAAGTATAGATCGTATATTTAACAAACAATTTTGTAGAAGACAAAAAATATGGGAAAGCTAACAGAGGAATTAATAGAAAAAAATGAGAAGACTAAAATGATGAATTGAAAATAGGAAGTCATATAGGAATAAATGTAAGGACTTATACATGGGATCAAATTTCATATCAACAAGAGGGAAGGGGATTGTTAGAAAGCAGCTACCTTTAAAAAGAACTTGGATTTTAATGAACTGCAAAGTTGATGTGTCAGCTTTGGGGTACACCAACAAAGATATTGTGAAGGCGAATTGTAAGGCAGAGAGTGCAGGAATGGGGAGATTTTCTACTCTGTCTTCTAGTCTTTCTTCTACTTTGTACTGGTTGGTCCATATCTGGAGCACTGTGTCTATTTCTTGACATTATATTTTAGGAAACTCATTGATTAGAAGGTAGATAGTATACAGAGAAAGAGATCCAGAAGAATGAAAGGCCTCAAGTGCATGCCATATGAGAATTGCTTGAAGAGACTTTCAATGCCTAACTTAAAGAAGTTTAAAAAGTGAAATATGAGAGTTGTCTTCATGAATATGAAAATCTTTTGCATCAGTACATACATTTCAGACACCATATTTCTGTTGTGTAACATATTAGATGAACATAAACATGAGCAGTTTTTAAAAAATTAATATGTGTGCTTTTCCTAATGGCTACAGCAAAGTCCTTCATGAATCAGAACAGAATAAATTTCAGCCTGAACACCTAATCCAACCACAATCCATGCCCTATCCACCCAAATTACCATTATACCATAGTCAATCAATGCTTATCCAGTATTTGTTGGTAGATGTTCAAGTATCCTTAAGATTACATTTTTGTCTTAATAGTTATAAAAGGCCTTCTTCAATCCAGAAGCAATAAAGAAAAAAAGAGAATTAAAAAAATTGTCATAGTGAAAATGTAATCCCCATGGAAATTAGGAACCCAGACTTATCAGATCACCTGTAGGTGAGGGACCAAAACTTTCCTATGTGTCACCTCTTCTTTGATATCATTTTGCACATGGGATAGTTTAACTTGGGTTTTGTATAAAATATCTCCAGGTGTTCTGTCACATATAGAGTATATCAAATGTCTTTAGAGATCCATTCATATACAGCCTTTCCATTGCAGGTACAGATATGGTTCTGCATAGTATATGGCACCCCAAAATACCTAGAATTCCCTACCAATGCAACAGAATGATCTAAATGGAGTTCCTAATTCAATCTGCATTAGGACAAATAGTCTAACTTAAAGGGAAAAGAAACTCCAGAAGGCATAGGTTTCCAAAAAGAAGTTTAAAAACAAGGTTGATTAACTGATATTTCTATCCCAGAAGGTAAAGTTCCTGCAAATGTTTCCTCCAATGCCTATTTCTTTTATATTGCCCATATCTGTATTTTAGAAGCTCTAATCCCCCAAAAGGTATAACAAAATTAATTGGGAAGATAAATTGCTTAAATTTACTAGAACAACTACTCAGCAGATGGCCAATGGCCAATTTCATTCTCTTTGCAATTCAGTAGAACCCTTAAGCTATTGGACTTTACATGTTCTTTCTGGAAAAATAGGGATATTCATAGAGCACAACATTACCAAGATATGATGAGTGAATACATCTTCTCCTTAGGTGATGTATCCCCCAATCATTCACTCTCATCCTATGCAATTATTATTTTTCTTTATAAATACTTCCTAGAAAATCTGCCCCAAACTCTGCAGATTATTTCTCACATAATATTTAACAGTCAAATTAGGCATTTTAACTGTTTTTCATTGTCAATACATGACAGGCTTACTGAATTTTCCTGATCATACATGGCCTTGGCCATGTTCTTTATGCTATTTCATGAATACATACTTGATAATGGGACATCTCATTTTTGTGGCCACCCATATTTTTCTTGATCAATACATATGGTAAGGGCATCTAGCTCGCACAGTAGATGGAGCACTTAGCTTGGAATAAAGAAAGCTCTTCTTTATGAGTTCAAATCCAGCCACAATTAAACCTGTTTGCCTCAGTTAATTATCTGTTATATGAGCATGAGAAGGAAATAGCAAATCACTCTGGTATATTTGCCCCAAAAAATGGAGTTATGGAGAGTATATACCTAGCTGAACTCAGGATGCTGATGAAATATGCAAAAGATGTATATTTGGATGAGAGCAGAGTTTTGTGAGAGGCCCAGAGAAAATAATAACTTGAGCTCTAATTTGGCACTACTTTCAGGGATCCCTAGATCTCTAGGATACTATATGAACATCCTATGAGCTTAAGAAGAGAAGGGAAAGGGGGATGGAGTAGGGAGTCAGTAGGACCAAAGGCATAGTTTTGTATGCTACACAAATTGCTTAGGGGCAGCCCCCTTGGGATTTCGCTGTCACCCACTGTTTGTTCATTGAATGATGGAGAGTGTAAAGAGGAAGGAGTTCACTAGAGCCTTGCTCCTGTCAATCCCTTCCTATAAGAATGACCCCTCTTTGAAGGCCTTACATGTCAACGTTTGATTTCTTAATAGCTTAAAGTAGGAGTTTGGGGAATTAAAATACCAGTGCCTATATATCTGCTGACGATGTCATTGCATTAATCTGTTTCTTATTTTTTCTCTCATTGCTACAGATCATTTTGTTATTTGTGCAATATGAAAAGTCATGCCATCTCCTATAGCATTATATGGCACATTAAAGGAACTGATATTTTGATTCTGGCTAGTTCTGAAAATTATCTAATAGGAATCAAAATTATAAGAGTTAGTAAGATAACGTCCAACTCCAGTGTTTAAGTACAGAAAATTTTACAGCTAGAAGGGTCTTGGGGATCAGCTAGTCTCTTTCCCATCATTTGGCAAGGAATATAGCTGAAGCTGAAGGGAGTTGTGACTTGCCAAAGTTAAATAAAAGGCTTGTGCTTAGTAATCCATATCTTTTGACTTCCATGTCGAAGGTTTTTCTATTATACTTTGTTTCCATTCATGTGAATGAGGCAAGGCCATTTATGCTCAGCACCCTATCCTCAAAATATTGAAGACGAAATAAAAAATAAATTCATTTCAGTCAACATTCATTAATTTCTTATACTCAGGGCACTGTACTAGGCACTGGGGACACTAAGGGGGAGGAGGGCAAAATCAAATAAATAAATAAGCATCTTTTTGCTGAAGATGCTTATATTCTTCTAGAAAATGGTTTTTAAACTAGGACCTGTGGACCCATCAGGATCTAGGTATAAATTTCATGAGGTCCATGAACTGAAATGGGAAAAATTCAACTTTATTTTCACTCATCTCTAAATTTTAGTATTTCCTTCAAGTTTTGAAAAAATATTCTGAGAAAGAGCCATCTAACTTTACTAAAGTGTCAAAAGGATTTATGACACCTGTGTGGATATGCATGAATGTAAATATCTATAGATACGATTGTATATATGTAGCTATATCTCACATATGCATGCATAAATAGATGACGTGTCTATACATGTGTGCATACACGTACATATGAAAACTTATTTTCATATTTATTTTATCATACCTTTTATTACCTTTCTTCATTCTAAATTACCTTAACATTTTTACCCTACTTTCACATGTAAACTTTCTTTAATCGCATGGAAACTTGACTTTGTATTAAAAATAAAACTATTGAATATTTAACAAGATATCATGCAGACAGTGGCTTTCAAGTTTTAAGAGAAATTCTACATAGTTTTCATGAAATAATTTTACTATTTCTAAATAGTCACATCATTTCCAAGGTTAAAAATTAATTTGATTCAGAAATGCTTAGAAAGCAGCAAGGCTTATGTTTGTGCCCTGATAGCTGTGCTCTAAATGTGGAGAAAGGACATGATGTCATTTTACATATCATCCTTCATGGAAATATACTATTTTCCCTTTAAAATAATTAAACAAAAGAAACATAATCTTAAAAATTAATAAAAATATTTTATAAAAGATTATTACTAATAATAATCATGTTGTCATAATTAAATTACATGTTATATACAACCAACCTTTTTTGCATTAGCATTTATTATTACTGTGCAATTACAATGAGGAAAGTAGATATAGTAATGTTTTAAAAACTATAAATTGGGAACAGAATATTTGACATAATACATGTTGAAATACTTTTTCTTTTCATATTTATTTGACTGAGAGCTATTTATCTTTTTTGATATGGAATATCCATTATAAGGAATTTCACAAGAATTTATTATCAAAAAAGAATAATTATAATTCACTATCCCATATACAATTCCTTAAATTGATTCATTTTCACTCAATAGTACCTTTTTGGTATTTTCCAAATTTAGAAATAGGGAAGCAGAGGTTTTAAAAATTCTTCCATTCATACAATAATTGGAGCAACAAAAATGAAGTTCATTATGATGTTTAGAGACTTGAAATAAAAATAAGAATCTCAGCTATTTCTACATTACCTTATTTCTCCAAAGCTTCTTCAAGATTATAACTAATCAAAAATTTTCAAAATGGTTGGATTGATGAACAAATTAGTAAAAAATGGGGAAAAGCTTTAAAAGTGATAGCTGAATATTAATAATCAACCAGGTCAATTTTCCCCTAGGTAACTGACTATAATAATCACTGACAATCAGGAAAGTATAAGTGCAGATAATGCTTATTATGAAGTTAAAATTCATTTTTAACCAAAAATAAAAATCCATATATATGTATGTATATACCTTATAGATAATTAGTAAGAATTTTTTCATACAACCTAACATTTATACAGTTTTTATGTCAACAAAGTTCCTTATATACAAGGTCTTGATGATTTTAATCATCTCTCTGTTAAAGCAGTACTACTAACCTCTTTTACTAATGAGGAAACTGAACTCCAGAGCAATTGTTAATTGACTGTGGTCACACAGCTAAAAATTACTGGAAACAGAATTTGCACCTAGAAAATTTTATAGCTCTTTCCATTAAATCACAATATCTTTGTACCTTTCAGTGTAAAAATTATTTTTGATCCACAACTCTCTCCAGGCTAACTTATTTAATAGATTTTGTAGAATAATTGCTATAGCCAAAGATCTCCTCACTAAGTGGTCAGTTAAATACCTCTATATATTGCGAAAGCAGGTTCTAAGGAAAACAGGGTTACTCTTTTGCAGGGACCATATTCAGAGGCATTTCATGATGGCAGACTTTTAGACTTTGCTAACAGAACTTTCAAGAACCAGGGTTACTTCCATTTCATGAAGATGAATGGTAGTAGGACATTGTAGATGTGGATTCTCAATATATCTCATAGGGACTTTTTCAGAGAATCTACATGAGGAATGCAAAGTGGATGAGCATGAATAACTTGTGATGTGCATCATTCAAAGGAATATCTAACTCAATGAATTAGATATCCATTGGAATATATTTTGAAATTTATATACTAAGGAATAAAGGAGAATAGGAAGCATGAAGAAAATATTTTAATTAAATATGACATAATATAGGTGAGCAGCCTAAAACCCAAGTCTATACTACTAAAATAATAATTGGATTATATTATCATCTAGTAAAATTTGTATGCTTTAGGCAGACAATTCAAGAAAACCCTGATTTCTTTTCCTCTAGATAATTTTAAGTTCACCAGAAGGTCACATACTATTATGTTTGCTTTAGTTATGTAACCATGACCAAAAATAAATTTAGCCTATTTTTTCCATAGCATACCTTAGAGGTAGGCACTAAACTTGGAGTTAGAAGATCTGTGTTCTGGTCCTAGTTCTGCCCCTTATTAGTTGCATGGTCATGGGCATGTCATTTAATATCTATAAGCCTCAGTTTCCTTTCTTCCAAAAAGTGAGCATAATAATATCTGAACTGTTTACCTCATAATGTCATTGTAAGGATCAAATTAAAAAATGTGGCAAAAATCCTTTATTGACATAACATTCAGGTTATTTTTATATATAAAAGAACTGATGATGTATGTGATAAAAATATTGATGGAGAGGTGAACAATGATTATCAAGATGCGGACATCAACATTTTTTGAACAAAGTGTTTCTAATATCTCTCCACTATCCAGAAGTAGATGCTGATGGGAGGTGTACTGACTTTTTCAGGAAATTATCTTTGGCGTCAGAAACTTGAATACTGAAAGAAAGCATTAATTTAATTTCTCAAATACAATTGTAATTTACCATCAAGATTTACCTTAGGCCCTAGGAGAATCTGGTTCATTATTAGGGACAATATATACCGGGTCTTAATGGCCAAGGTTGTTCAAATATGAGAACTGTTGTTTCCTGTTACTGCCCAGGAAACTGAGAAGGACTCATTCTCTTCTGAGAGTTTCAGAATCTAACATCTTGTTAGGTTAACAGGGTTAGCATTCCCAGCCCAACTGTCAATCTCAGTCCTTTGGAACATCAGGCTCCCAGGGTCAACTCTTAGCTTGTTAAACCATATCTACAGTCTATGAGTAGTAGATGTCTTAGTTAGAAATCTTTCAAACCTTTAGGCCATATAACTTTCATCATATTGTTATCTGTTTCTCTACATTCTCTCTTAATATCACTGCCCTATTGTAGCATACATTGCTCTAAGCATGATGAGAAATATCCTTTCCCTTTTCTCTACTACAACCAATTGACCTCCAAATAGCAGCAAGAGAGATCTGGAAAATAACCTCTCTCTCAAATCTACCCTCTTATTGTAAGTCTGAGTTCTTTCTGGAGCTAGGAGTCATGGGAAAAGGTCAATGCATTGATATAGGGTATATTAGTGAACTGTGCTTTCGTATTAAACCAAAAGCCCATATTTCTGGAGATGAAAAAAGTGATGAGATGCCTGTGAAAAAAATTTCCTGAAGTGATAGATAAGAGATATGCCTTTTTTTCTGGAAATGGACAATCAAAATAGTTATTCAGAAATTTATTTTTGCTTTAATAATCAATTAATATTCCAAGGACCATCAAAAATACTTAATTCCTTTTTAATTTCCAAGTAACTAAGAGAATGATGAGCTTTGAATTTAATAAGGCAAATAAAAATGTCAAGAAAATTTACTATTTGGCATCTCTAAAAGCTATAAGTGTAAATCATAAGGAAAGAGCCCCATTCAATTAGTTATTCTTTATATTTTTAGAAATATTATGACTTAGTATTGAATACATTCATATAGACATATTTATGTAAGCATGTAGAGGGAGAGGAGTAATATGTTTTTTTAATAAATAGGGTATAAAAATAGGTATTCAGAATTTTGTTTCACAATCAATAGGCCATAGAAAATATCCTTATTCTTAAATAATTTTTAATTGCCAAGAAACTAAGAAAATTGCAAACTAAGAGGATACATAGTTTTATGCATACATACATATAAACATATGTGTACATCTACACATCTGTGTATATCCAAAAATATTTTCTGTGAAAAAAAAATCTCAACTTCCTAATACTGTTTTTCTGGCTCTAGTTTGATCTCAGGAAGGATATTTTCCCCCTTACTAAACCATGAACACACAAGGAAATTGAAGAATGACACCGAAGGACCATGAAAAGATTCTCAACCAGTCCTTGCTGACATGAATTATGAGGGCCATTATGTGGAAGCTTGAAGGTGAGAGTTAGAAACCTTAAGGGTTTGATATTTAGTGAAATGTGTGGAAGTTTGGATGCTACTCCATCTATGTTACAGTTTTGAGAACTTTTTCAGTTCTATTCATGGGAATGAAACTTTTTAAAAGTTACAAAGCATTTCTCTGGCTTTTAATTTTTCCTCTGAGACTCTAACTGAATTCTACACATATTTCCCCACAAAAGACACATTTTTCAAAAGTGAAATTCTGAATAGCTGGAATAGGCATAACTTGTATTTGCTTTATAAAAACACTCATTTCCATCTCCTAAAGTAGGAAATGTAAACTTCAAATTAATTAAATATGTATCTCAGAGAGTAGAAGCAATGGTAGTATAGCAGCTACAGAGGCAAATTGGGAATCAGGAAGACACCTGAGTTCAAATCCAGTTTTTGAAATATATTGACCTCTATGTGAGCAAATCATTTAAACTCCTAATGCTTCAAGGCATTCTCTGAGGCATATGTTGTGGAAAATGTGCAAATCTTCCCATACAGATTGAAAATAAAATCACAGGACAGGTTCAAAATATGAATATATGTATATACATAAGTGTATAATATATATCATATACATACACATTATATATATGTTGTATATATTAAACATGCACACATATACATTTGTTCTTCTTCAGTCATTTCAGTTTTGTCTCATTCTTCATGACTCATCCCCCTGTACCAGTTTGACTATCTAAGTGCAGGAATGGATTAGATTTGATAACTTCTGAGGTCATTTCCAATACCGATTCCATTGTTCTACACAGAAACATATACATACCATCCTTGCATTTCTAGCACCTGTCACAGTGCCTGGTTCATAGTAGTAAGTGCCTAATAAGTACATGTGAATAGAGTGATTGATGGGTTGCATGTAGTAAAAACTAAAATATTTGTTGAATTGCGCTTTAATACCTTCACAGATTTCAGCTGGTTCCCTTTCTTGAAAATTAACTTAGATTTATTACCTTTCAATCTTATGAAGCTGCTATAATAATAATAACTATTATGATTCATCATTATCAGAGCAGAGATATTAATTATTATTGTTAATAATGATCATTATGATGTTGATTATGAAATTATATAACACTCTTCTATACTAAGAATTTAACAATTATCATGTCATTTGATTCTCCCAATGTCACACAGTTAGTAAGTATCATGGCAGATTTTTCCCAACTCCAGGCCCATCTGCTCTGCCACCTGACTGCCCCATGTTCTTCTCCGTGATCTGTAAAAATTTAAAAAAAAATTAAAATGGATTTACCAAGCACATTCTCTAGTTCTTTCAGTAGGTTTGGGATATGATTTCTTTGATCTTGACAATTTAAATCCTCTAAGTTACATAGTTTCTCTCTTACTATCTCCCTATTCATCCTTTGTTTCCATCTTCAAATAGCTGTTTTAGTTCTGTCCTTTCCAATCCAAATATTATTATCTCTGGAGTTAATGATGTAATATAACTGCCACATCTAAATATAGAGGTGGAGGACCGCAGATGGAGAACATCAAATACGCTATTAAATGCAGCTGCTATGTCACTTTGTGTTGCTTACCTATTTTTTTTACTTTTGCTACATAACATAAGGGAAAATAATTGGGATGTCAGAATGAAAAGCATCAAAAAAAAACTTTTTAAGAACAACAATAAATCATTTTCCAGGTAGATTAAAAACAGAGTCACCATAAAAATTCTCAGGAGTTCAAAGCGGGAAGCACCTCAGTTGCCATCTACCCATCTATGCATTTCAAAAAAATCTTATTGACTTAACAAATGACCATCCAACCTTTGCTTGAAATACTCTACGAAAATGAATAGTTCTGATTTCTCAATGATCATCTGATCATTTTCTTCCTTGCCCTCAGCATCAAGTTCTTCTCTTTATTGTATCCTTTTCCCTTTTGTCATAACTAAGAAAAAATAATTTTACTGACATAAGCATTATAAAATTAAATACAAATATCCAAAATGTTAAAATTAATTAGTTGAAAAAAACAAGAAAACCTGATTATCACAATTAATCCATTCTTTATATCATATATCCACAGCCAAACAGGATAAGTAGGACCTAGAATCCTAGAGCAATACAAATTTCTGTAGCCCAAGTTTGTCAATTTTTCATGAAAGTCTTTGTCTTTGTCATGGTACTAAGATCACTGTGCTATTACGGACAAGTTAGCAGACTCCAAGTTCTATCAAGTTGTACTAAATGGAAAAAGTTTAGCATATTGACCTAACAAATCCTGTCATCAAAAGATCAACTTAACCAAATTTGGACAAGAACTAGTGCTATCAGACAGTGGATTTATATGACCCCAGAAATTCATAAAGTCTGCTTATTAAGGTATGGAGAAAGAGTTTATGAATAAGTACCCCTTTTAATGAAATCATATAACCTTAAAATATTTGAAGTATAAATAAATCAACATTCAAAATATCTAGTAATCTGGAAAGTTGGAGAGGTTGTCTTAGTATTCCTGGTCATAATTTGAAGTCAAATTTTCCCCCCAAAATTTAAGTAAAGAACATAAAATGTCATGTTTTTTCCTCCACATAATTCAGAATACGGTGGTAGCTTCTAATATAGCAAGAATAAATATGTCCAGAGATTTGTGTGTTCATATATCCATGGGAATTCAGTAGCTCCCAGTATGACTCCAAGATCCTATTGTTAATATTTTATTGGAGCATCAGAAAAGTGTGTGAGGTGCCTTTATTACATAGTCAAGATTCTCTCAATTGATTAAAACAATGATTTCTTTTTCTTTCTTGAACTGAGGTCAGCAGATTTCTGAGAACAGAAGGGATATGAACTTTTATGAATTTCCCTCCCTGATTGCCATCTCTTATGCCAGATATATACTAAGGTTTATAACTAATGTATAAGTGATAAGTCAGAGGCAACTTCCTGAAATCCCGGAGAAAATATAAAGTTCTTTGGAATCCTTTCCAGATTTTATAGTCATAAGGATAATGATAATCAGGTAAAAATAACTATCATAATTCTAGCATGGTAAAGATGTACAGCTCCTGGCCAAGAAATAATCACAGGTATAGCACTGTTTATTCCTATTTAGTCTTTCCTAGAATGTTTTGCCATATCACCTCTGGCTCTTTGAATCTCTGGTTTCCTTTAAGATTCAGTATAAGTGCTACCTCTGCATGAAGCCTTTGCTCACCCCCTAAATTGTTATTTCCTTCTCCACTTCAAATTACCTTTATCTGTTTTGTTTAGAAGAGAGACTAAACCTGTTATTTTATAGCTAAAGGGAAATCTCAGATGAGAAAACTGACTCTACAAACACAGGATGGTATCTTCACTGCATTTCATAGTTGTGCAGGAATTAGGACCTAAAGCACTGAGAGTAAATAATTTCCTTGGGGTAATAGTCAGTAGATGTCAGAGGTAGTACTTGAATCCAGGTCTTCCTGGTTTTGAGCTAGAATTCTATCCATTATGCCAAATTGCCTCCATTTGTATTTATATCTATGTTGTATACAATTTTTTATATGTACAGAATATCTCCTACAAGTGAATTTAAATCTCTTGAAGATAGGGATAATTTTATTGTCTTTGTATAGCCAGCATCTAACATACCAAATACCAACGAATAGGAGCTTAATAAACTCCTATTGATTGTGGGACTGAATAATTACTGCAGCTTGATGATTGGAAACCATAGAAAGTATGATGTTACCAAGCTTCTGTTCATAAAGAATATCTGTCCTTTTCTCTAGCAGGGTGTTGGAGGGGAATTAAAGATTATAAAATTGTGAAGAATATGAAAGAATTTTCTTTTACTTTATATACCAGATATCAAGAAGCAAATAACTTTTTAATATTCCAAGTTAGAATGGCTGTTTATCTTAAAAACAATATATATTGGGCTAAGCACAGGAGTTGTAAGGACAGTATTTTAAGATTCCAGCATAATCCACCCCCCTCCCCATATTCTATGGCAGATTCTCTTGAGAATGTTTGATTCAGGTCTTTTTCACTTTTTTAGTTACCTCAATGTAATTTATTAAATGGTGCCCCAGTAGCCTAAAAGAGTGAATTCAACTTCTTTGACTTACTCTAAGGGATTCATTTACATATTGGAAGAATAAGATTCCTTAAATAGGGAAATGTCATAAATGAGAAACACTGCCTTTGTGCCCAATCACGTGGGTCCTTTAAAGATTAACATTAGGAGTGAAGAAATGTTGTAAGGGAGAACAGTGAGCAGGTTTCACTGTAATTAGTTTCTATATTCAGATTAATGCATTGGTTCATTGTCAACTACTGAAATGCCCAGACCAGATAAGGTAATCCATCCCCCAGGGGAAGGAATTAATTCAAAGTGTCATGGATCTGAACAGGGAATACACATAGGGGGAAAAAAAGTGTGGAGAATGTTTATCTTTATCATCTTTATTTTAATCCTATATTATCCCTGTGTTTTACCTGAAAGTTTGGGGGAAGGGACATTTTTATGCTCTTTTCTCTAGACATTTTGATTACATGTACAACACTCATTCTAAGATTTGAGCTTGTGCTGAGTTAGAAATTATTAAAAAGCAATTTAATTCCCTCATGGAAACAAATTCTTTTAATGGTATTTTTTTAGGTGGCCTCAAAGTGGCAAGATCTGACTTGTTCCCAGAGATCACTGGGACATGGAGAAATTGGGGAGATGGAGCTTGGAAGGGGGCTTATCCCCAACAACTATCATTTCTTTTTGAACAACTCTATTTTATAATATTTATTCTGAAAGCCTAGTCATTATGAACATGTCCAAGCTTAGAATAAAGAGCAAATGTCTTTTATATACGAGCCCAGGGCTTGATTGAGAAGTCACTACCCCCAGTATTATTTAGGTGATAATCAGGAAAAAAAAAAGTTCAGCTTATTTGTTTTACCACTACCAACATTCATCCAATTGTACTGACTTAAATGCGGTTGGCTGCATTTGTTCCCAGCATGAATTCAGATTCTGTTGGAGACCATTGGAACTTGTATGGTACCTTCTCTAATCCCTGACTCCTTTGAACAGCACAGCTGAATCTCTAAGGGTCAAAATTGAGCTCACGTTTCTTGGAGATAACCTTTGCCTCTATTAAGCATTGGCAGGAGTGTGGAAACTAGAACTTGAAGCTGACAAAACAACAGCATTGTTAGACACGTGCATTTTCTCCTGGTAGCTGCTCCGTATTCATTTTCATTTTTATTCTCATTGTGCATCGGGAGACAATATGAACAACTTAACTGCTTTGCAGAGATTTGAGTCTGACTGAGGGTTTTTTTTTCTTTTTACTTTCTTTTTTCTTTCTTTCTTTTTTTTAAAGACAGTGAGTGGCCCAGTCTACTGAATCTTCCCAGGAGGTAGACTTGAATATTTCAAGCTTGGTCCTACTATACCCTTTTATACATCCAAATTCAAATTGACTTCATTGGGAATGCTCTGTGCATGAGAGATACTGGATTGGACCCTATTCTCCAAACTAAATTAAAAGGTAGCTCTATATGTTTACCCTTTATTTAAGCATATTCTTTCTACTTGTTAGTGTGTAAGCAGAATCAAGCTCTCCACATTCTTCCATTTATTTTGGTGTACAACCTTGCCTTTTAAAACAGAATGTGGCCATTTGGATGAAATTGTGGACACTAAATAATGAAAGAAAACTGTTTAAATTGCAGGCGCGGCAGGAGTCCCTTCCTTTCATACCAGACACTGCATAAATGAAATGAATTTATTCAGTCAGTCATTGTTTATATATGCAAATTCTGCTCTCTAAAACGCTCACCACAGAAAAAAAAACCCTCCAGATGGCTTTTGAATTTGCTGTTTTAACAGGATTATCATGAAGGGACTTGAAAAGAATTCTACATGCGGAAACAATTCAGGAAAAGTTTTAGTACAAATATATCATAAATAGGCTTTCTTCCACCTCAAGGGAAGGGAGTGGGGTTGCTTTGCTAAATAAGTTCCCCTCCTCCTCTAATCCCTAACACACACACACATGCACAAACAAACTTGTGCTTTAGTTATTCCAATGGGCCCAAGGATAAGTCCAGCAAATGAAATTATCTGAAGAGCAACCAGTACTTTCTGAACAGAGGAAGTACAATGAAAATAGTCCTTTTTAAAAATTCATGTTAATGATCCTACAAGAAGATTGGACTATATACATTCCAAGCATCCCCAAAGGCTCTAATTAACTACATAATATTAAACAGCCGCTGTATGGTGGCATTGAGCAGCAAGTGGAATTTAGAATAAGGAGTCAGAAATTCTCAGGACTAATCCCAACAGATCTCCTACTGCCTTGTTCAGAAGACCTCCCTCACTTGTTTTCCTTCTTTTTATCTCAAGTGCTTTGGTTCATCAATAGCTATAATAGTAGCCACCAGCTTCACGGGGTGTCCTACAATTAACTCAATCTAATTGTGGATTAAATGTTGGTAAAGTACTTGGAGTATCTAAAGTATTTATATGTCTGATATTTGGGCCATGGCATATAGGTCTCTGCAACTTGACAAACCCCTGGGGGTGGATCAGCCCTCATTAGTAATTGTGGAGGAGTAACATCTTGGCTCCTCTGAGTGCTGGTGCTGGGAATGAAGTGAAACAGGCTGACATCTACACCAGATGTGTATCTTGGTACAATGTAGAATTCTTCACAGCTGGTACCACTCTAAGAGGACCTACTGCTGAAGTGTCTTGTAACTGACTTCAGTAGGTTGTAATCAAAAAACGCACATTGCTGAGCAGACTATTTCAGATGGAAGAATCAGTACTGTAAGCAAGGGAGGTTCATTTTCCACAGGACTTTTAATTAGATAACTCCCAGTAGTGTGCCTGCAATCCCCAAGATGATAATGCAACTCTTTGCCAGCCTCATCATCTTCTTAACATATTCATGGCAGACTCATTGGTATACCCAGATTGTATCGGTTCTGCTAAACAAATGAAGCCTCAGCAGTGAGAAAGGAATTCAATCTCCTTTCTTTTCTTTCAGCAATCCCTTTGTGGTACAGCTTTCTCTTTAAGAACTAAAACATTGGGTGGGGGGAGTGAAGGGGGTGAGGTAGGAGGCTGGATGGGGAAGCAAAAAAAAAAAAAGGAAAAAAGGCCATTTTTCCCTGCTTCTTTCATTTAAAGTAATTAGAAAAATAAGTAAGGGAATTGTCACATTGTTAGACTAGATGAATAACTGCATGGTTGTATAACACCTAGTTGAGAAATGTTACACTGCTGAAGAATAGCTTCAGTTTTGAATAACTGGAAAGGAACCTATTTGAGCTCTTTTAAATGTGTAAACCACTTGTCCGGTTAGAAGTTAGATGCTCATAGAATCTGAGAGTTTTTGCATAAATTTATGGAAGGGAGAGATCATTTAATCCAATTACCTAATTTTTCAGATGAGAAATGGAAACCCTAAAAGATTAGATGACTCAGATTTTGAGTTGAAGGAGATGTCAGATATCAATTCTCCCAAACTGTAACTGATCAAGAATTCTCTCAGAATTATCTCAGAGGAGTCTTTGATATTGTTTATTACCATCAGCTCCTGAATAGTCTCCCCTCTCTAGGTTTTTTGTGACTCTTTTCTCCTGGTTCTCCTCATATTTGTCTAACTGTTACTTCTCAGTCATTTCTCTGCTGGAGCTTTAAACAAATTATACACACTAATCATAGGTATCCCCCAAGGTACTGCCCTAGGACCTCTTTTACCTCTTTTCTTCTTCCTTTATATTTTCTCATCAGGCCCCATGGGTTCAATTATTACCTTTATATAGATAATTATCAGACCTACATATCTAGCCCTAACTTCTCTACTAATCTAAAGTGCCACATCACCACCTGCCTTTTGCTCTTAGTTGTCCTATACTGGATACCTTACAGATGTTTCAAACTTAACATGTCCAAAGCAAAACAACTTAGTCTAAAAAAAACTCTTTCAAAGTTTCCTATTATTTTCAAGGACATCAACAATCACCCAGGTTTACAACCTCAAAGCCACTCAACTCTTCCTACTCTCCTCATGTACCTAATCTACTCTATTTTCCTTTCTATCTAAACAACATTTCTCCTACATGTTCCAGTTTCTCTCTCCTCTCTTATGGCCCCCAGTCATTTTAGGCTTTCATCACCTCTCCCCTAGACCACTGATGGGCAAACTTTTTAAAGGCGGGGGGGGGGGGGGGAGAGGGGCAAAGGAAAGGAAATGCTCATCTGTCAGTCTGTTTCTAAGGCAACTTTTTCAAAGTTTCATTGTACTGTATTCTACTCATTGTATTCGTCAGATTAGGAATAATGTCCCACAGCTGGATTGAACATTTTAGGGGGCCACAGCTGGCCCAAAGGCCGTAGTTTGCCCATCACTGCCCTAGACCGTTATACTAGTTTCCTAATTGGTATCTCTGCCTTGGGTCTCTCCAAACTCCATTTCATTTTCTACTTCTCTGCTAGAGTGATTTTTCTAAGGTCCAAGTCCGACCATTTTTCCTACCCCTTATTTAGTAAATTCCTGTGGCTCCCTATTACTTTCAGATGAAATATGAATTTGTCAGATAGGCATTTAAAGTTCCTCATATCCTGGTCCTTTATTCTCTTTTAAAACTTTTACCTTTTTTCCTAGAATCCATATTAAGTATTGGTTTTAAGACAGAAGAGCAATTATGGATAGGCAATGGTGGTTAAGTGACTTGCCCAAGGTCACATAGCTAGGAAGTGTCTGAGGCCAGATTTGAAACTAGGACCTCCTGTCTCTAGGCCTGGCTCTCAATCCACTGAGCCACCCAACTCTCCCCAGAGGATGCTACATTAATACTAGCAATGATGATGGTGACAATGATGATGAATTGTCATCTAGTCTCTACATGAGGATCTTCATTTAAGGAGGAACCTGCTAACCCCCAAGGCAGCATATATAATGTTGAGTAGAACTCTTAGAATATTTCCCTTATGTCAAGCAGTAATTTCTTTCTTTGTGATTTCCAAATAAATTCTTATATTCCAAATAATTTAGTTCTATCCCTTGGGCTAAAGCAAAATTATTTTCATTCTGAATCTTCTAACTAATCTAGATCTATCAATCCTTATTTAATTACTTAATTTCTTCCTATATACCTACTCTAACTAGTACACATTTTAACATGTCTAGAAATTAACCCAATATTCCAGATGAGGTATAATATGAGTAGAACAGAGCTGGTATAGGATCTATTGTAATCTTCACATTATGAAGCCCCATATTGCATTTTTGCCTGCCACATCACGCTTCTGACTCATATTGAACTTATACTCTCCTAGATCCTCAAGATCATTTTTCATGTAAATTGTTGCTTAGCTACTCTTGCCCCGTTTTTGTGCCAGTTGTTGATTCCTTCAACTCAATTATAAGAAATTACATTAATTCCTAATTCAGTCCATCAATGCCTAGAATTTGTATCAGCCCTGAATCTACTATCCAACATAGCAGATTTATTTCTAAGATATGCACTTTCTGGAAATTTGAAATATTCCATTTGTTTTCATTTTTAAAATATTAATTAGGAAGTCAATTACTTGATTCTTTCAATTCTATTTTCCTTTTTGCCAGGGTATTAAAACATCTTTCTTATTGATAATAGATGAATATAATACATTTTTTCAAGATTGTATCCATCTTCCTGGTCATTTTATGCCATGGCATGACTCTGTATTTACATCATTTGGTAATTATAATACTCCCCAATTTGCTCAGGCTACTAAGGATTCTGAATAGGACTTGTTTATTTGATTAGAGTTACTAATAATGAACTGAAATGATTGATTGGTTATTGCTCTTTGTGTTCTGAGCTGAGATTATGGATGTTGTCCATGTCTATACATCAGCATGAATAGGGTATATGCACTGACATTTTTCCTGGTGTCATCTTAAACACGGAAAAGAGAGAGAGCATTCTTAGTTCTTGTGTCTTCTGCTCTGGATTTAGTATTTCCAGCATGTTTCTTTAGGGTATAATTAAAAGGTTCTTGCTATGATATTACTTGAAAACACTGTGGTGTATTTTTTTGAAATTTTTAGTTCTTGTCAAATTAATGCTTCTTCAGTATTTTACTCTCAAAACCCTGGAACTTATAAGAATAGATATACATCATCAGAAATGATGCAAAGACTAATTCTTTTAATTGGAAAGAACTTGTGGGATAATGAAAAGTAAAAGGAATAGAACCTAGAGAATATTATATACAGCTACAAATTTAATACCTGAAGGATAAATTGTGAATGTCACATCCATAAAATGAACTGAAAAGTAGAAACAAGGAAGACATAATCTAAATATACATACCTATGTCTTGGATGATACCTTCTATGACACATGGAAGGCAGAGAGGTGATGAGACACTTATAAACAAATTATATTAATAAAATAGTAAGATTTAAAAAAAGAATAGATATTGGCAAGAAAATACAGAGAATATTTTCTTCCAATATTATTCTTAATGTAGAAGCTTTCAGCTTGGGCCTCTGGTTGTTGTAGATTAGGCATAGGCTACCTTTCTGCTTTGAGAGACATGAATTATATATATATATATATATATATATATATATATATATATAGAGAGAGAGAGAGAGAGAGAGAGAGAGAGAGATAATGGCTTCAAAGTATCCCTGATATTATGCTTTCTAGGTAAGTAACATAATAAGCAGAATTATTGGATAGAACAGATACAGATCACACTTCTTTTATACATTCACAACCATCTTGGGACCCTATACCCTGTATGTACCATATAGAGTGTTTTCTATTGATTAATTTAAATGTCAAAAATCATTGTGTTGTACTTTTATATACAGGGATTCATGTATAGTATATGAGCCTCCTCTATGATTAGTTAAATTAATTAATTTAATTAGCTAAACAATGACAATGATCCATTCTTCCATAGTAAATTGTTCTTAGGAGATATGATTTTGGTTCTCTGAGGATCATACAAAGAAATGCAGGAGCCAGAGATAGAATAAATAGTGAAACTCAGTGTGAACATTTGCACCTTAAAATCAATAAATTTTATATATCAGGGTTTGACTTATTGTTCTGTTCATAGTCTAGACTTAAGAAAAGGATGGGAAAATGTTAATAATGAAGATTACATACTTATTATCACACTCCTGATCAAACCTCCCTCAGCTAATAAGCCTGTTTTCTGAAGCATGCCCTACAACCTTTGTGAAATATTCTCCCTGTGAACTCCAAGTGCCATAAGATTTTTAAACAATTTCAATAAAATCTGGAGATACAGAGTGGCATAGTAGATAGAGTGCTGTCTTTAGATCATGGAAGGTCTAAGTTCAAGTCATCCTTCTGACCTAAAGGTTGAGTGACCTAGGTCAAGTCAATTTACCTCTTTGAGATGGAGGCATCACTCAAAGACTATAATTTTGAAGAAGGTGCTGCTCTGCATTAGTGGAAGTAGTTTCCTTTCTTGGAAACTCCTCATAGCAATAAAATCGTGGTGTCTCTCCCTATCCTTAGCAATTGATTTATTATTTCATTGTCCAGCTTTAGTGCCTCATAATCCATGAAGCCCTCCCTTAAACAACCCTACCTTCTCTTCTCCTTAGATAGAAGTGGCATGGTTCCCTGTCATTCTATTTTGTTTTTACTGGCTGATGCACTTATAGTTATTTTCATTTATCTTATTTCTCTGATAAGGACTGCTTTAGATTTTTATTTTTAATGTTTTTGTCTTTTAAGGTAACTAGGTGCTATAGTAGATAAATGTGGGGCCAGGAATTAGGGAATTTAGAGTCCAAATGTTACCTCAAATATGTACTAATTATGTGATCCTGATAAATTCATTTAACTTCTGTCTGTCTCACTTTTCTTATTTTCAGAACGACTATACAAACATTCTGGATGGCAATTTGGAATTATGCCCAAAGAGTGCTCAAAGACTACCTACCCTTTGATCCAGCCATAGCATCGCTGGGTTTGTACCCCAAAGAGATCATAGATAAACAGACGTGTACGAAAATATTTATAGCCGTGCTTTTTGTCGTAACAAAAAACTGGATAATGAAGGGATGCCCTTCAACTGGGGAATGGCTGAACAAATTGTGGTATATGCTGGTGATGGAATACTATTGTGCTCAAAGGAATAATAAACTGGAGGAATTCTATATGAACTGGAAAGACCTCCAGGAATTGATGCAGAGTGAAAGGAGCAGAGCCAGAAGAACATTGTACACAGAGACTGATACACTGTGGTAAAATTGAATGCAATGGACTTCTGTATCAGCAGCAATGCAAAGACCCAGGACAATTCTGAGGGATTTATGGTAAAGAACGTTACCCACATTCAGAGGAAGAACTGCAGGAGTGGAAACACAGAAGAAAAACAACTGTTTGAACACATGGGTTCACATGGACATGATTGGGGATGTAGACTCGAAAGGACTACACCAATGCAGCTATCAATAATATATAAATAAGTCTTGATGGATGACACATGTTAAAAACAGTGGAAAGGTACATTGGTTATGGGGGGAGGTGTTTGGGGGATGAAGGGGAAAGTAAGAACCTGAATCATGTAACCATGGAAAATTTTTCTAAAAAAATTTCAAAATAAATAAATAAACAAATAAGTAAATAAATAGATAAATAAATGAATGAATGACTGTGATAATAGTACCTACTCCCTAGGGTTCCCATGAGGATGACATAAGACAATAATATTTGTAAAACTCTTTGCAGTAGTTAAATAGTAAATAATACATGCAGTAGTCATATAAGTACTACATGAATTCTAGGTAGATATTAACGGCTGAGATTGTCTTTTCCCCCCTTCCATTTCTCTCCTACATAACACAATGCCTTTGCACAAATTATGTCCTTAATACATATTTTCTTAATAGGATAGAATTGAATATGGCATATCTATAGAGAGATCAATCATTCAATTGGACACTTCCAGTGATGGGGGAATCACTACTTTTATGTGACTTCAATTAAAGCTAATTTAACAACTAAAAGGTCATTTAGCAGAGTTAATAAAGATATCGCCTTGAAATCTGGAGGATGGGAGTTCAAGTTCTACTTCTGAAACATATTGGTTCTGTGACTATGTTCAAGTAACTTTACCTTCAGGTTTTCTAGACAGGAAGGACTATCGGTGTCAGAGAAGGTTCTAACTTGCACTCATAGTTCCCTCCCCAGAAGTTCCCAGTGGAATTATGTATCTATTTACTATCCAGATACAGAGACAGAGGATAGATAGACAGAGGCATAGAGACATATATAGAGACAGAGACGATAGAGATATATAGATAGAGATATATATGGATCTCACACAGAGTTAATTTAAGAAAATGGATTCTGCTTTCATTATAAACTTTTTTTTATTTGAAGTGCAATACACTTACTCATATTCATACTTGGGATAATAATACAACCCCAACATAAAAAATAAATTTCTTTCAAAGGCATAACAAATATAAAATAAATGTAATTGTTCAAAAATTAGTTATATGACAAATGTTACTTTAATTTTTTTTTCAGAGTAGAATTATAGAAAGAGAAATTTAAGAGAAATTATGATGAAGAAAAAAGCAAGATTTTAGGGAATAGAAATTGTTGATGAGATCTACCAAACTGTATCTTGTGATTAGGGGAAGTCAAAATAAAAGGTACTTTCTTGGTCATTTATCTTTGTTTTGATTTCATTGCCTTCCCTCTCATTTGGGAACTAATGCCACACTACACAGTATATTCAGAATATTTAACCATTTCTATATTTTCCTTCCCATAGAATTTGTATAGAAGTCAGAGCGGGAGTTAAATGCTATGATTACTAATGACCCAGATATCATGTTATACTGCTGATTCTTTTTTTTTAACATTTATTAATATTCATTTTTAACATGGTTACATGATTCATGCTCCACCTTTCCCCTTCAACCCCCCCGCGCCCCCCCTACCCATGGCTGATGCGCATTTCCACTAGTTTTGTCATGTGTCCTTGATCAA
>NC_058130.1:490632352-490720669 GCF_016433145.1 Gracilinanus agilis | reverse complement strand
TTTTTTTTCAAAGTACCAGCTTCTAGTCTTATTTATTAATTCAATAGTTCTTTTGTTTTCAATTTTGTTAATATCTCCTTTGATTTTTCTACAATTTTCAATTTAGTTTTTATTTGGGGATTTTTAATTTGTTCTCTTTCTAGCTTTTTAATTTGTATTCCCAATTCACTGATCTCTTCCCTCTCTGACCTATTGATATATGCACTCAGGGATATGTAAAAAGAAATTCTTTATTCCTTTTTTAATTTAACTGGGGACCTGGAGGTCCTCATACCATAGAGATTTGTAGGGATTAACCAGCCCATAGTGACAGGTTGTAGGAAGCCCCCTGCTGGGCCAGCACCAGTTGGTTAGGGCTATCAGTTGCTGTCAGTTGCTGTCAGTTGCTGATAGTTCCTAACAGTTTGGGACAGTCTGTCAGTTGCTGATAGGGCTGACAGTTGCAGGGAAGTGGGCTGCTGGGTGTGAGTTGGTCATTAGGGATTGGTTGCTGGTGGTATGGGTTGGTGATTAATTTGGTGGTTGGGAGATAGATATATACACCTCTCTCTCTCTCTCTCTCTCTCTCTCTCTCTCTCTCTCTCTCTCTGTTTCTCTCTGCATATGTGTGTGTGTGTGTGTGTGTGTGTGTGTGTGTGTGTATATATATACATATATATATATATATATATATTGATTCTGATCCAGTATCCTTTTTAAGTTACGTGCTCACCTTATGTCATCCCTTTTGAGAGATAAATAATTTTGAGACCCATGTTGTGGGTCTCTTTATTGGGCTTTGCTTTTGGTAAAGTGCTGCAAGTGAAGGTCTCTGGCTCTCTGTTCTCTCTCTCTCTCTCTCTCTCTCTCTCTCTCTCTCTCTCTCTCTCTTTCTCTCTCTCTCTCTCTTTCTTTCTCTGATCTCTCTGCTCATTTGACTGAAAGAATCATTTTTCCTCTCTCACTTTATTATTATTAGATCCTATATAATAAATACCTTGAGTATTTATTCATTTTTAATCTCACACAACTCTACTGTATTCTCATTAAAATTAAATTATTAAAAGCTGCTCTCTTAATTTTTGTCAAAACCTCTATTTTAACCTTTACATTTAATTGGCGACCACAAAGGGAACTCAAACCCACAACCTTCTGATCATTTGCCTTACTTGTTACTGAAGCTATCCCTAAGTCAAGTTCCTAGCAGTTAATTCTGTAACATTTGTTAATCCTTTATGTTTAACAGTATCATTTATTGACAGTAAGTAGACCTACAAACAAAATTAACAATTAGATTAATTATGCTTCTGAGTAGTCTAATTCAAGTTATGATGTTGTTTCTTGTCTATATAAAATGGCTTATTGTCCAACAGAATATTACACAGTGGGTATAGCACTGTTCCTAGCCATACTTATAGTGATAGGAGGCTTGGCATTCTGCCTATTCCTCCTCAGGAAGAAACAGAATAATAGTTTGCTTGACCTCAAGGCTGAACTAAAAGCTCACCTTGAAGAAAAACTAGAAAATATCTCAAGTGATCTTCAGAAGAAGATGGAGTGATCTGGAGAAGAAGAGTTTGGGGGATCTCAAGGCTTATATAAAAAGCATTGAGAAAGGCTTGAAAAATCCCCAGAATAAGAAGATAGATATGTCTTTTAACACTCCCTCATCATTAGAGACAACTCAGTTTCTGTCCAGTCTTGCTCCACACATTCCTGCTAATACTCAAACCACTTATCCTTCTCATCCTGTTCTAACTATCTCTAAATCTAGCCAAACTCCTTCCCCTTGACCTATTTCCCACCTTTCTACATCCATTAACTGTTCTATGGCAACTCAAATAAAAAAACAAGAGGCAGAAACCAAAAATAATTCAATTACAGTCCTATTCCCTTTAAAAGAAGTACCCCCCTTTAATAAAAGTAGAGATGTAATTTCCCTAAGGCATCACAATGTAAGATTTAAATTAACATTCAATAACTCCAAGTATAATTTACAAGATTTATTAAAAATCATTTCAAGTAGAAAAAATAGAAGAACAAAAGTAAAAACCTGAGTAAAGCAAGCTTTCCCAGCTGTGCTCCTGGGAAAAGAGAGTGAGGGGCAGAATCACACAAAACTTTACCTCTAAAACGTAAGGATTCAATGTGAGAATGATAGTGGCATGCTAGGAGAGAGAGTTCCTGGGGAGCAAATCCTAATTACACAATACACCATTCATGCCTCAAGATATTGAGAAATTCAAGCAAAATATTTCTTCTTTTGAGGATGAACCAATTGTGATTATCAAAAAGCTAGAGGGCATTTTTGTACATATGATCTTGGATGGATTGATAATAAAATTTTACTACAAGCTTTTTTGACAGAGAGGAAAATAAAATCATCTCTCTTGTCAATTAGGCTCAGGGAAGGAGAGAAGTTCATTGACTTCTGCAAGACCCAAAATGGAACCCCAACAATGAGCAAAATTACATAAGACTATGCAAGGCAAAAGAGGCGCTATTAACCAAAATAAGAGCTTGCTCTGATAGGCCTGGTACATGGACAAAATTTGAAAATCTTAAACAAAGCACCAATTGTCCAAATTGGGCTGGTATGGACCTAGAAGAATTGAGGAGAGTAGCAGTTTATGTATTTAACAGCCTTGAAAAAGAAAGATAAGGAGAAAAGTGGCTTAATAGAGGCATTAAGGAAAAAATTAAAAGTTTAAAAGTGGAAATTGAAAGAGAAAAAGCAAATTGAGCAGTGATCATAGCCTTTTTGCAATATTACACAAATCAAACACCTATGTGTTACTTCTGTGAAAAAAGGGTTCATGTAATTTCAAACTGTAGAAACTGGAAACAGGTACTCAATAATATATTTTTTTTTAAAATGGGAACTCTAGGAATAGCAATTTTAGAAATAATAGTAATTATAGAAAGAATAACACTAGAAATGCATTTAGAAATATTAATCCAATATCCAAAATGGGATTCATTCACACTCCACTATAAAGATAAAAAATGATAAAGGCTGATATAATAATATATATTATTATTTTAATTAAAGCCATGCTGATAGATAAAGTCATTAGACCATGTGCTTGTAAGAATTTAAACCTGCCGCTTTAGCCATTATTACCTCCCGTCTCTTCCTGAGTCTGCTGTCCGAGAGGGCCACTCCCCCCTAACCCAGGAGATTTAAACTGTTCTCTGCGTGGAGACGTAGGCGTCCCCATGCCCAAAGAACTGGAACCAGAAACCCATTGGACCATGGGAAATGTAGTTTTATAATTTCCACATGTCCATAGAAAATACATATATATACTTAAAGATGGCATCCCCCAAATTTAATTCTTACACCACTCAGAGTGGAAATCCCCCTTAATGAGAGGAAACCCAGAGAAATGACCAAATACCTTTATGTTGATCTGATAGGGGAGAAAGGTTTCTGAAATTAAAGAATGAAACCTTTGATTTTCCAGATACTGATATCTTAACACCAGTTATCCCAGTCCATTCTCCCCCAAATAATAATGAACCTCATGTCATCTTGAAAATTGGAAATACATATTATGATTGCCTTTTAGGCACTGGAGCTTTCAGATACTGCCACAAAATTTGCTGCCTTTTTTTTAAAAGGGTCTGAATTAATTTTAACTTGTTAAGCTTTTATTCCCTGCAAACATATCATTGCTAGGGGGAGATACTTCTGTTGCTTCCTATATATGGGATTTATAAATAAAATTAAAAGAACTTCAAGAATACAGAGTTGTAGTACAAACAGGATCTATAATAGAATTTTTCCTTCATGATCTTAACCCAGGAGACAAAGTATATATATAAAAAACTTCTAGTGCACAGGGGCAACTCAGCAAACGTGGGAAGGTCCATTTCAAGTACTATTAACTATGCCAACAGCTATAACAATTGGAGAAAAGACTTTGTGGCTACATTGCTCCTACGTAAAATGAGTACCTTCCATCAAAACTGACTGTATCCTGTCACATTCATTGAAGATAATCCTAGAGAGACAACTGGACACTATTTTCACTGGCATTGAATTCCAGAGTTTTTATTTTTTAAATAGGATATTTGATTTTTCCTTGTACCTGAAGCACATGATACCAGTAAGTAAAGTTGAAAATACCTTGTATTCCCTTTAAAACTACATTACCCATAATTCCTTAAGTCTTTTCCTATTGGTTATGAGTTAAAACTACATTACCCAAACTCCTTTTCACCATACCCATAATTCCTTTAGCCTTTTCCTCTTGGTTGTGGGTTTTGCGGGCTGTTTTTGGATATGGTTATGGTGTGCTTGTTGTTGGGGCTTTTTTTTTTCCTCTTAACTTCTGTGTATTGGTTCCTTAACTTCTGTGTATTGGTTCCTTGGTGGAAGAGTAAGGGTGGGCAATGGGGGTCAAGTGACTTGCCCAGGGTCACACAGCTGGGAAGTGTCTGAGGCTGGATTTGTACCTAGGACCTCCCCTCTCTAGGCTTAGCTCTCAATCCACTGAGCTAACCAGCTGCCCCCTGTCGGGGCTTTTTTGAGAGAAGGTGCCGTGGTGAAGGGTGAGTTAGGTTCTTTCCCAGGGCTTTTTTAATAAAAAATCCTGATAAATATCATACTTTGGAGGCATTGAATGTTAATTTCAATCTTTACAAGTATTAATACTTTTATTTTGATTTTGCAATATAATAAGTTTAGACATCCATAAGACAGTGGGTAAGTGTATAATTTATATTATATTATAGAATTTGTATTTTGTTTTAAATATGTGTACTGGCATGTATTCTCTTTAGAAATGGTTATTATTAAATACTTTTATAGGACTATAGAGAAAGGTTAAATCAGTAAATGATGTTTTACAAAGTGCTATAAGTGTTGCTCAACACCTGCCTCATGGGCAATAGACTATATATATTTTTATGTATTATTTGTAAGATTGCATATTTTTTGTATTATCTGTTAGATTTAAATTGATATCTCCAGGTTCTTATTTTCCATAGAGTATAATTTTCATAAATTCTAAGATTTAGGATTGTATTATTTGTCATTGCAATTTTTAATTATTTGTAATTGGGAATTGTATTTTGTAAAATCCATGATTTGAAATCTTTTGAGAGTAATTTTAGGATTGGTTAACTCCCTGAATCAAAAAAAGTGAACTGATATAAGAAGACACAATAAAGAAACCTATACTGCATCAGAAGATCAAAAGTTTACTTTGGGATGTATTGATTGAACTGAAGGAGGGGAGAAGAAGGGGGAGGGAATTCATTAGGCCTTAAAAATAAAAGAGGGGAATAATAAAAGAGGGGGTAGAAAGGGAAGTAAATCAAGGGAGGAAACAAGGGTTACTGGCATAAAGTGAACCACTGGTTTCAAAGGAAATAGTGTAAGAAGAAAGGGTAGAACTAGGAGAGGATGCCAAAATTTTGTGGAATACACAACTGATAATTATAACTGAATTTGAATGGGATGAACTCGCCCATAAAAAGGAAGCAAATAGCAGACTGGATTAGAAACCAAAATCCTACCAGATATTGTCTATAAGAAACACATGAGGTGGGTGGACATACACAGGTTTAAGGTAAAGGGCTTGAGCAAAATACTGTGGGCCTCAAATCAGAAAAAGAAGGCAGGAGTGGCAATTATGATTTGACAAAGCCAAAGTAAAAATAGATATGATTAAAAAAGACAGGGAAGGCCATTACATCCTAATTAAAGGCAGTATGGACAATGAGGAAAAAACGTTGCTCAATATGTATGCACCAAATGGCATAGCAACCAGATTTGTAAAGGAGAAACTGGCAGATTTCAAGAAGGAAATAGATAGTAAAACCATACTAGTGCGAGATCTAAATATTCCTCTTTCAGATCTAGATAAATAAACCAAAAAAATAAATAAGAAAGAGATAAGAGAGATGAATGAAGTCCTAGAAAAATTAGATTTAATTGATATGTGGAGAAAAATCAATAGGGACAAAAAGGAATACACCTTCTTTTCAGCTGTACATGGTACATTCACAAAGATTGACCAGGTAATAGGGCATAGAAACATTGTAAACAAATGCAAAAGAGAAGAAATAATAAATGTAACCTTCTCAGATCATAATGCAATAAAAATAATAATTAGTAAGGGCACCTGGACAGGCAAATCAACAACTAATTGGAAATTAAATAATATGATTCTCCAACACCAGCTAGTCAAAGAAGAAATCATGGAAACAATCAACAATTTCATTGAAGAGAATGACAATGATGAGACATCCTACCAAACTCTGTGGGATGCAGCCAAGGCAGTACTCAGGGGAAAATTTATATCCTTGAGTGCATATATCAACAAATTAGGGAGGGCAGGGATTAATTAATTGGGCATGCAACTTAAAAAATTAGAAAGTGAGCAAATTAAAAATCCCCAGGTGAAAACTAAATTATAAATACTAAAACTCTAAGGAGACATTAATAAAATCAAAGTAAAAGAACTATTGAATGAATAAATAAGACTAAAAGTTGGTATTTTGAAAAAAACAGTTAAAATAGACAAAGTACTTGTCAATCTAATAAGAAAAAGGAAAGAAGAAAACCAAATTGACATTATCAAAGATGAAAAGGGAGACATCACTTCTAATGAAGGGGAAATTAAGGCAAGCATTAAAATCTATTTTGCCCAATTATATGGCACTAAATATAACAATTTAGGAGATATGGATGAATACTTACAAAAATACAAATTGCCTAGATTAACAGAAGAAATAGAATACCTAAATAATCCCATAACAGAAAAAGAAATTGAACAAGCCATCAAAGAACTCCCTAAGAAAAAATCACCAGGGCCTAATGGGTTCACAAGTGAATTCTATCAAACATTCAAAGAGCAACTAATCCCAATAGTATCACTCGTTGAGGATGACATGATGGTCCACTTAAAAAATCCTAGAGAATCAACTAAGAAGCTTGTAGAAATAATCAACAACTTTAGCAAAGTTGCAGGATACAAAATAAATGCACATAAATCATCAGAATTTCTGTGTAATTCCAACACATGACAACAGCAAGTGGTAGAAAGAGAAACACCATTTAAAATCACCCTAGACAATATAAAATACTTAGGAATCTATCTACCCAACAAACACAGGAATTATATGAAAACAACTACAAAACACTTTCCAAACAATTAAAACTATATCTAAACAATTGGAAAAACATTGATTGCTCATGTGTAGGACAAGCTAACATAATAAAAATGACCATTCTTCCCCAATTAATTTACCTATTGAGCATCATACCTATCAAACTACCAAAAAACTTTTTTACCGAATTTGGAAAAGCTATAACAAAGTTCATTTGAAATAACAAAAGATCAAGAATATCAAGGGAAATAATGAAAATAAAATGTGAAGGAAGGGGGGTCTAGTAGTACCATATATTAAACTGTACTATAAAACAGCAGTCATCAAAATGGTATGGTACTGGCTAAGAGACAGAAGGGAGGATCAGTGGAATAGATTTGGGATAAGTAACATCAGTAAGACAATGTATGATAAACCCCAAAGAGCCCAACTTTTGGGACAAAAATCCACTATTTGACAAAAACTTTTGGGAAATTTGGAAAAGAATATGGAAGAGATTAGGTTTAGATCAACATCTCACACCCTACACCAAGATAAATTCAGAATGGGTGAATGACCTGAATATTGAGGGAAACTATAAATAAGTTAAGTGAACATAGAATAGTTTACTTGTCAGATCTCTTGTAAAGGAAAGATTTTAAAACAAAGCAAGAGTTAGAGAAAATTACAAAATGTAAAATAAATGATTTTGATTATATCAAACTAAAAATCTTTTGTACAAACAAAAACAATGTAGCCAAAATCAGAAAGGAAACAACAAATTGGGAAAAAATCTTTATAACAAAAAACTCTGACAGGGGCCAAATTACTCAAATATACAAGGAGTTAACCTAGTTGTGTAAAAAAATCAAGCCATTCCCTAGTTGATAAATGGGCAAGAGACATGAATAGGCACTTTTCAGGTAAAGAAATCAAAAGTATCAATAAGCACATGAGAAAGAGTTCTAAATCTCTAATAATTACCTGAATGCCAATCAAAACAACTCTGAGGTATCACCTCACACCTAGAAGATTGGCTAAAATGAAAGAATAGGAGAATAATGAATGCTAGATTGGATGTGGCAAAACTGGGACATTAATGCATTGCTGGTGGAATTGTGAACTGATCCAACCATTCTGGCTGGCAATTTGGAACTATGCTCAAAGGGCTATAAAAGAATGCCTGTCCTTTGATCCGGCCATACCATTGTTGGGTTTGTACCCCAAAGAGATCATAGATAAACAGACTTGTATGAAAATATTTATAGCTGCTCTTTTTGTGGTGGCAAAAACTGTAAAATGAGGGTTTGTCCTTCAATTGGGGAACGGCTGAACAAATTGTGGTATATGCTGGTGATGGAATACTATTGTGCTTAAAGAAATAATAAACTGGAGGAATTCCATGTGAACTGGAAAGTCCTCCAGGAATTGATGCAGAGTGAAAGGAGCAGAGCCAGAAGAACATTGTACACAGAGACTGATACACTGTGTATACGGATACAATTGATTGTAATGAACTTCTGTACTAGCAGCAATGCAAAGACCCTGGACAATTCTGAGGGACTTATGGAAAAGAAAGCTACCAACATTCAGAGGAACTACAGGAGTGGAAACAGAAGAAAAAACAACTGCTTGAACACTTGGGTTGAGTTGGACATGATTGGGGATGTAGACTTACCACCCCAATGCAACTATCAATAATTTGGAAATAGGTCTTGATCAATGACACATATTAAAACTAGTGGAAATATGCATCAGCCATGGGTGGGGGAAGTTTGGGGGGGTAAAGGGGAAATTATGAGCATGAATTATGTAACCATGTTAACTTTTCTAAAAATAAATATTAATAAATGTTTAAAAAATAAGACTTCAGAGGATTAGCGCAAGTTTAAAAAAATTACCAATATCATGTTTTCATATAGGAATACTAATCATTTGACCTTATTGAGTCACTTAATTTTTTTTCCTTCTTAATTACTTTTTTGTGGTTCTCTTGAGTTTTATATTTAGGCTTCACATTTTTTGTTTAAGTCTGGTCTTTTCTTCAGGAATGCTTGGGAATCTTCTATTTTATTAAATGACCATATGTTTTCCTGCAAGATTATAGTCAATTTTGCTGGGTAGTTGATTCTTTGTTGTAGACACAGTTCCCTTGTTTTCCAGAATGTCATATTCCTTGCCTTCAGGTTCTTCAATGTGGATGCAGCAATGTCCTGTGCAATCTTGACTGTGGATCCATGATATCAGAATTGATTTTTTTATCAGCTTGTACTATCTTTATCTTGGTCTGGAAGTTCTTGAATTTGGCTATAATATTCCTGGGCATTATCAGTTGGGGATTTAATCTCTTGCTCAAGAATATCAGGGTAGTTTTGTTGGACAGTTTCCTGTAGAAGTCCAGGCTTTTTCCTTGTTCGTGATTTTCTTTTAGTCCAATAATTCTTAAATTGTTTATCCTGGATCCATTGTCCAGGTCTGTTGTTTTTTCAATGAGATGTTTTATATTTTCCTCAATTTTTTAATTCAATTGATTTTTTTATAGATTCTTATTGTTTTTGTGAAGTCATTCGTTTTTAATTATTCAATTCTAATTTTGAAAGACTAAATCTCATTGTTGACTTTTTGATCCTCTTTTCCTTTTGATTGTTTTTTTTTCTAGGACATTGTTTTTATCTTTTGCTTTCTTTGCCTTGTTTTTGAGCTGGTCAATTCTGTCTTTTAAAAAACTATTTTCTTGTTTTAGTTCATGTGTCTCTGTTTCCAGATGACCTATTTTGCTTTTTCAGTTCATTCCTCAATTTTCTTCAACCTCTTTTAATTGTTTTTTGAATATTTTTTAGCTCTTCCAGAGCCAAAGTCCACTTCACTGGAATTTCAGAGTTTTTTCTTGTAGTTCCTTTATCCTTCTCTGTTCCATTTGTTCTTTATCTATTGCCTGAACAGAAACTGGCAATTGTAATTTATTTTTTCTTTTTTGTTGTTTATTCATATTTTTTCCTTCTTTTCTCCTCCTTTTTGGCTGTATTCTTTATCCTCTCTTTATTTGCTGGACCTGTGAGTTTTGGTTTTTCTGCCCTGAAGGGGCTTATGTTCTGCTCTGCTGATTAAATCAATTATGCTGATGGAACTAACCTGTTGTATTAATGTGCCCTGAGCCAAATCTCCCCCAGCTGTTTGAGGCTGAAGGTGAAGGTGAATGTGTGGAGACTGTAGGTATTTACCCTTGGTCCTCTCCTATGCTCCTCTCTGCCAGATGCCTCCCTGCCAGCTGCCTGGTCAAATCCATGGGCTTCCCATGGTGGTACCAAGGTTCTCCAATACAACTGCAACCTTCACCCTAGAATCCCAGTCAGCCCAAGTCCTACCACAGGTCTCAGCACAGTATTTTGGGGAGGTGTGTTAAATCTTTCCCTTATACTCAAGAATTCAACTTTATCTACATACTTTCAGGGACTCAATAAGATCAAACTGTATATATTCCTATGGGGAAAGAGGATGTTTGTAATTCTTAAAAATTCATAGTACTGTAGTATTAAGAAGGAGTATACATACACAGACGGTGGGGATGTAAACTGATTTTGACAATATGGTATCCAAAGAAATAAATGGGTGAAAAAAAAAAGGATTGCACTGAGGGAAAAAAGAAGGGAGTTGGAATGGGGCAGATTATCTAACCTAAAGAGGCATGGAAAACTATTTCAGTGGAGGGGTGGATGAGGTGATGGGAAATGCTTAAACGTTATTCTTATTATAACTGCCTAAGAGAGGGAATAACAATGATATTCATTAGGATATAGAATCCTATCTTACCGTATAGAGAAGAAGGAGGGGAATAAACCAAGGGAAGGGGAATGGTAATAGGAGAGAGGGGGCAAGGGGTGGTAAAAAGCAAAACACTAGTGGGGAATAGAGTGAAAGGGAAAAGAGCAGGATCAAAGGGAGAAAATTAGATGGAGGGAAATACACAGTGGTTAATCATAATTGCCCATAAAACTGAGATGAATAGCAAAGTGGATTAAAAACCAGATTCCAACTATATGTTGTTTATAAGAAACATTTCTAAGGCAGTGCAGTGCCACACACAGAGTAAAGGTAAGGGGATGGAGCAGAATTTATTGTACGGCACCTAAAGTAAAAAGAGCAGGAGTAGCAATCATGTTCTCATTCAAAGCAAAAGAAAAAAATAGATCTAATAAAAAGAGATATGGAAGAAAATTAAATTTTGCCAAAAACTACTATGAACAATGAAGCAATATCAATCCTAAATATATGTGCATCAAATGGTATGGCCTCCAAGTTTTTAAAGAAGAAATTAAATGAACTTCAGGAAGAAATAGATGGTAAAACTATACTATTGGGGAACCTCAACTTCCACTTTTCAGATCTAGATAAATCAAACCAAAAATAATAGCTAAAAGAAGTAAAGGAAGTGGATAAAATCTTAGAAAAGTTAGAACTAATGGGTGTCTGGAGAGAATTGAATGGCAATATAAAGGCATACACCTTCTTTTCATCAGTACATGGTTCCTACATAAAAAGATGACCATGTATTAGGACATAAATAGTTCACAACGAAATGCAGAAAAGCAGAAATAACTGCATCCTCTTCAGATCATGAGATGATAAAATTATAATTTATATTGTGCCTTGTTAATATGAATCTAAAATTAATTGGAGACAAAATGAACTAATCCTAAAAAAGGATGGATAAAAGGACAAATTATTGAAACAATCTATAATTTCATTTATAAGAATGACAATTAGGAGACCACATATCAAAATTCATGATATGCAGCCAAAGCAGTTCTTATGGGAAAATTTATATCTCTAAATACTTATATCAATTAAATAGAAAAAATACAGATTAATGAATTGGCATGCAACTAAAAAACAAGAAAAAGAACAAATTAAAATACTCATTTTAAAGACTAAATTGGAAATCCTAAAAGAAAGGAAAAATTTAAAAATTTGCAAGCAAAATAACCATTGAACTAAGACTAGTAATTGCTTTTATGAAAAAAAAAACAAATTAAATGGACAGTGTTGGTTAATTTGATTGAAAAAAGAAAATAAGGAAATCATAATAATCAGTATCAAAAATGAAAAGGGTGAGATCGCCACCAATGAAGAAATTAAAGCAACCATTAAGAGCTATTTTGCCAATATATATAACAATAAATCTGAAAATAAACATCAAATGGATGAATACTCATAAAAATACAAATCACCTAGATTACTAAAAGAGGAAATAGAATCCTTAAATAATCTCCTATCAAAAAAAAAAAGACATTGAACAAGCCATCAAAGAATTGCTGAAGAAAAAATCCTCAAAATCAGATATATTCAGAAGTAAATTGTATCATTTATTTATTTATTTTAATAATATGAATTCATTCTATCAAGATAGGTAGGAACCAGATTGTGGAGGACTTTTGTATTTTATTTTATTTTATTATTTTTTAAAATTTAGAATATTTTTTCATGGTTACATGATTCATGTTATTTCCTTCTCCTCAACCTCCCCCCGCCCCAATCCCATAGCAGACACATAATTCCACTAGGTTTTATGTGTATCATTGATCAAGATCTATTTCCATATTATTGATATTTGCATTAGGGTGATTGTTTAGCATCTATATCCCCAAAGATATCCCCATCAACCCATGTGTTCAAGCAGTTGTTTTTCTTCTGTTTTTCTACTCCCACAGTTCTTCCTCTGAATGTAGATAGTTCTCTTTCTCATAAGTTCTTCAGCATTATAGTGGATCATTGTATTACTGCTAGTAGAGAAGTCCATTGTGTTTGATTGTACCACAGTGTATCAGTCTCTGTATACACCATTCTCCTGGTTCTTCTCCTTTTACTCCGCATCAATTCCTGGAGGTCATTCCAGTTCACATGGAATTCCTCCAGTTTGTTATTCCTTTGAACACAAAAGTGTTATATCACCAACAGATACCACAATTTGTTCAACCATTCCCCAATTGAAGGACATCCCCTCATTTTCCAATTTTTTGCCACCACAAAAATTACAGCTATAAATATTTTGTACAAGTCTTTTTCCTCATCATCTCTTTGGGGTATAAAACCAGAAGTGGTATGGCTGGATCAAAGGGTAGACAATCTTTAATAGACCTTCGGGCATAGTTCCAAATTGCCATCCAGAATGGTTGGATTAATTCACAACTCCACCAGCAATGCATTAGTGTCCCAATTTTGCCACATTCCCTCCAACATTCACCACTTTCCTTTGCTGTCATGTTAGCTAATCTGCTCAGTGTGAGGTGGTATCTAAGAGTTGTTTTAATTTGCATTTCTCTAATTATAAGAGGTTTAGAACACTTTTTCATGTGTTTGCTTAAAATTTTGATTTCTTTATCTGAAAATTATCTATTCATGCCCCTTGCCCATTTACCAATTGGGGAATGGCTTGATTTTTTTGTACAATTGATTTATCTCCTTATATATTTGAGTAATTAGACCAGTGGTTCCCAATCTTTTTTGGCCTACTGCCCCCTTTCCAGAAAAAATATTACTTAGCCCCCTGGAAACTAATTTTTAAAAAAATTTAATAGCAATTATTAGAAAAGATAAATGCACCCGGGGCCATCACCGCCTCCCTTTATCAATGCAGCACCCACCAGGGGGAGGTAACTCCCACTTTGGGAATCACTGAATTAGACCTTTGTCAAAGTTTTTTGTTATAAAGATTTTTTCCCAATTTGTTTCTTCCCTTCTAATATCGACTGCTTTGGTTTTGTTTGTACAAAAGCTTTTTAATTTAATGTAATCAAAATTATTTATTTTACATTTTGTAATTTTTTTTCTATCAGATATTTATTTATTTATTGTAAATACATACTGTTACATTCCATTGACTCCAAGGCAGAGAGTGGTTAATGTTAGGCAATGGGGGTTAAGTGACTTGCCCAGAGTCACACAGCTAGGAAGTGTCTGAGGCCAGATTTGAACCTAGGACCTCCCATCTCTAGGCCTTGCTCTCAATCCTCTGAGCTACCCAGCTGCCCCCTAACTATCAAATATTTAAAGAACAATTCATCCCAATACTAACTAAGCTATTTGGGAAATTAGGCAGAGAAGGAATCTCACCAAATTCTTTTTATGAAAGCAATATGATAATGTTACCTAGGCCAGGAAGAAATAAAACAGAAAAAATAAATTATGAGCTAATTTCACTAATGAATATAGATGCAAAAATTTTCAATAAAATACTAGTAAGGAGATTATAGAAATATATCACAAGGATCCTTCACTATTACCAGGTGGGAATTATACCAGGAATTAAGGCCTGGTTTAATATTTATTAAACATTTACCTTCTGCCTTAGAATCAATTTCCTATATTGCTTCCAAGGTAGAAGAATGGTAAGGGCTAGGCAATGAGGGTTGTGACATGCCCAGGATCACATTGCTGGGAAGTGTCTGAGGCCAGAGTTGAATCTCGGGCCTCTCATCTCCAGGCCTAGCTCTCAATCCACTGAACTACCCAACTGCCTCCTGGGTTGATTTATTATTAAGAAAAAAAATCAGCATAATTATCCATATCAATAACCAAACTAAAAATAAAATCGCAGGATTATCTAAATGAATACAGAAAAAGTCTTCGACAAAATTCAACACTCATTTCTATTAAAAACACTAAAAAGCTATGGGAGAAATTGGGTTTAGATCAACATTCCATACTCTATACTGAGATACATTCGGAATGGATAAATGACTTAAATATAAAAAAGGAAATTATAAGTAAATTAGGTGAACATATAATAGTATACCTGTCAGATCTGTGGGAAAGTAAAGAATTTAAGATCAAGCAAGAGATAGATAATATCACAAAATGTAAAATAAATAATTTTGATTACATTAAATTAAAAAGGTTTTGTACAAACAAAACCAGTGCAACCAAAATTGGAAGGGAAGTAATAAATTGGGGAAAAAATTATAACAAAAACCTCTTACAAAGGTCTAATTTCTCAAATTTATAAGGAGTTAAATCAATTGTACAAAAAATTAAGCCATTCCCAATTGAAAAATGGTCAAGGGACATGAATAGGCAGTTTTCAGATAAAGAAATCAAAACTACCAATAAACACATGAAAAAGTGTTCTAAATCTCCCATAATTAGAGGAATGCATGTATACATACATACATACATATATATATATATATATATATATATATATATATAATAGCACTTAGGTTCTTATGAGAATAAAATGTGATAGTATTTATGAAGTGATCTGCAAAATACACAGTGGTCTATAAATACTACATGCTACAAAAAGGAAGTTAAACTTGTAAATGAATTACAAAAAAAGGGTGGGGCATGTTCTACATGATTATACAGGAAACTTCTATCAAATAGCAAAAGAACAATTAATATGAATAGATCTGGATAGCTGTCATCTGCAGAATCGTGAAAGAGGGAGACTGAAATGCCACCATCACCTTGACAAAGGGCCCAAATCATTATAGAATCAGTGATAACCTGTCCAAGATCCAGAGCAAGATTTGGGTATATTTCTAAGAGACTGGAGGATTGGAGTTTGACTCCTTCTATAATTTTTACAACTTTTGATTAGACTGTTCATGTGTAGAGAGTACCACAAGAATTACCTTCATTTTTTCGAAGGTCTCCGAAGCATACTCCCTAGCTTCCTTTGTTAAATGGGAACTTGTCTCTAAGTGTCTCTTTTCAATTACATTCCAAGTTCTATGCAACAATCCATGATCAGTGGATCGATATTAGTTTTCTGCCACTTTGAATTAGATTGTTCACATACTACAGCTTCTTGGAACCACAAGTGAGAACTAGGTGGCAGGTGAACACCATAGGAGGAAAGCAGCCCTGAAAATGGCTGAGCAAGGTGCTCACACTAGAGCAGTGATTCCCAAAGTGGGTGCCACTGCCCCCTGGTGGGTACTGCAGTGATCCAAGGAGGCGGTGATGGCCATAGCTGCATTTATCTTTCCTATTAATTGTTATTAAAATAAAAATAATTAATTTCCAGGGGGCTAAGTAATATTTTTTTCTGGAAAGGGGGTGGTAGGCCAAAAAAGTTTGGGAACCACTGCACTAGAGAAACTAGTCTTCGCCAGGTCATCCACTGCATCCCACACTATTATGAGCACTCGACTTTTATTTTGCCCCTGGACTTTGATGACTCTGCAAGAGAAAATGAGACTGAGGACTTTGTGTAATTTTGCCTTCTTTAAATCCAAATTATCCATTTCTCAAAAGAAATTGACTAGTGATGTTATTTGATGCTTTTTTGTTTACAAAGGACAACTACCAGCAGCAATAATAATTATATTTCACAGTGGAAACCTCTAGGTGAAAATTCCTCTCCCCTGCCCAGAGGTTGCTCTCCACATGTGCCCTCCTTCTCCTAAACCATTCTATTCCACCTTGTAACTATGGTGTTCACTGCAGTGAACTCCATCATCGTTATTTAACTAGACTGAGGTTGTTTTGGCCTGCTTAGTCTAGGGGAAAATGTGTTGGTTTTGAGACTACTTTCTAAACTAGACAGTTGCTGGGGGAAAAAAGGACAAACATGCTAAATTAAAAAAATAAATAAATCAACCACTTTCCAACTGAGAGGGTTATAACCATTAATAAAAGAAAACTACCTTCTTGTCTTGAATCAAGTCACATGATCCATTACTGTTCTTTTAAGAGATAAAATTTTGTTTCATTGTGTTTTTTTCTCTTAACTGATGTTAGCGAAGTAGAATATAGAGGGAGAAGGGAATGGATTGTTATGTTGCACATTACTCCCTTTCAATTTAATAGTTAGAATGTTATGAAGTCTCAGTCAGCAAAAGGAAATTTTAGATATAGGTTAACACTGAAATTCCTTTTTTCCCCCAAATTTCTCCAATGTATGAGAAATGGGACAAAAAGTGAGGAATAAGACATCTAATAGAATGAGGACATGATATGGTGATTAGAGCACTGGATTTTTCATCAAGAAGAAATAGGTTCAGATTCTACCTCAAAATCTTAATATATTTACAATTCTGGACAAATAACAGAACTTCTTAAAACTCCAACTCCATGTAGATCTTTCCTACTTATATGTCATCTGAAATGCAGATAACAATAGTACTCATCCTACAAGATGTTATTAGATTCCAGTGTTAGTATAATGCTTGGCAAACCTTAAAGTTATATTGTTCTTACAAATAATAATTTATAATAGTAATAATAAATTGTTATTATTATCAACACATTTGTGTCCCTTATTTTAAAATAAGAAAAAATATTAATCATAAAATTCAGTGTTTCTAATGGATAATCTGCATTCATTTCTCTTCTTTGACAGGCTAGTAGCATACAGGTTGACAAGTAAAAGACTACATGTACAAATCATCCATCAATCAAAATAAAATGGTTAGAAATATGTGGACAAAATGCACTATGAATTGTAGAAATAGAAGTAGGTGAGAGAAAGAGAGAGAGCAAGAGGAAAATAAGGACATTTGGTACTCACAGATAAGCTTTTGGGGCCTTAAGGGAAACTTCCCCTCTACCAATGGGAGCCAAGAAGAGCCAACTTGAGGGGAACTTAATGGGATAAAAAATTTAAAGTATGACTGTCAGGCTCTGTAAGAACCTCTGAGTCTTGCTCAAGTGCCTCTAGAGAGCTTTGAGTTGACCATATCTCCTGTGAAAGGGAATGGTTTACTAGTTGCTTATAATTGCTTTCTCTACAGAAGAATCCCTGCCAGGCTCTGAAGTACCATCTAATAGCATTGTCTTAGCAGACTATAGTTTTACAGGTGTAGTCATCAATAAATCACCTTGGAATTTGATTTAGAAGTATGAGGGGAGTAGATTTAAAAACCACCTTTTCCTAAGACCTTGTTCTTTAGGTAATCTAATCTAGACATGATAGCACATTGTCCTATAAAAGAAAAACCTTAACAGAATTGATCAGCTTCTATACAAAAGTCTTCAGATTTCAAACTTGACCCCTTTTCCTCCTGATTAACTAAACCATCTGCCTACTGAATTAAATCTAGATCCAAGTTCCCAGTCCTTGTAATCTTTTTTTTTTCAGTACCTCTAGTTGGTCTTTATTTTAGCCTGTGGCATTAGTTTAAGAAAGGGCAATAAATAAAGTGTCATTGTTAAAATGTCATAGGTTACCATTATTACTTTCTTCAGTACCTTTTTACCCTGCTTGATTAAAGGAATAGTGAATTCTCCAAATGTTAGTATCTTATTTTTTTTTCCTTTTTTCCCCCTAAGTTACAGGAATACTACAAAGCTTTTCTACTATTTTCAAGTTCAAGAGCCCAGGGCTACAATTAAGCAAAAAGCCAAAGTATTTGATTTTGTATTTCAGGTAGGAAAATGTTCAATGACATAGAAGACAGATGACCTAATTTGGTAATGTTGAATCAACAATAAAGGAGGACAGTTTTTCCATTTCTTTATCATCATAATTTGAATCAAAGCAGAGATCTGCTCAAAAGTTCTTTTTCTGTGTTCTATTTCATTATGTTAGGGAAAGGAATTGTAGGAAAATAGTTTTATAGTTAAAAAAAAAAAAAGGTCCCGGATATTGGTTCAAATTCCAGTTTGCCATTGTACAACTCTGAGACCTTGAGAAAATCACTTAGCCTGGCTGAGTTCATCTGTAAAATGACGATGTTAGGCTAGGTGACTTATAAAGTTCCCATCAGCTCTTTCTGTGAACCTATGATAGTTACAAATATTTCAGCAGAATATAAACTCAATATTTACTGTTATCAAGAAATAAGGTAATCAGTGGGTCAACGAACACAATTTGAGTGTGAGGAAGGATAAAGGGGATATTGGGTGATTATAAGGTGATTGGAGGAGGAATGAAGGTAAGGGAAGGTATATAGGAGATAAAGGAAATGGGGTATGTAGGAGAGGGCAGCTCAAACAGGTTTATTCCCAGAGGCTTGAGACAGAGAATACAGGGAGGAAATTAAGGCCAGTAAGAAATGTTTAGGTTTGGCTGGAGGGTTTCTCTTGTTAGTTTCTAAAGTCTCTTGATGGAGGAGTTGAGAGGGCCCCTCCCTGCCAGTCAAAGTGATGACTAGAGGAAGTCTTGTATAGGTACTTCCTGCCAAGATGGATGCCCCCAGTTCTTTCAAGAAATAAAAAGTTCTCTCTTTAGAACTTGCCTCAATTTTCGATACAATGATTCACCAGAGGCTTGAATAGGTAACAAGGGGATTTATTAATACCAGGTTCAGTCAGAAGGGGAGAGGGGTTCAGGGTTTTTAACTGCTGCTAGGGAGAGGGGGGATGGTGGGGGATGGGCCGTGGAGAGCTTTAGATTGAGAGAGCTTGCTCTCCCAGTCGGGAGATTTGACTGCCTTTTAAGTAAAGTCCTTATTAAATCATTAAAACCAGGAGTAACTTATTTGAGGATATTCTACTTGTCTATAGAAACTAAAACAATGTTCAATCACCAAGCCATCCCTTCTACCCAGGACCCACAGGAAATTCAGGGGAAGGGAAAGGAATGTAGATGGAGAGATCAGGGAGAGGTGCAGAGAAATGAGATAGGTTTAAATTTCCCCAAAACAAGATAAGCACAGGCCAAGGCCAAAGTAATTAGGTCAAAGTCAAGCTGAAAGGTCTAAGCCAACAGGCTAAGAAAAAGCAAAAGCCTCCAGCCAAAGTGAAAGCCAGAAGGCAAAAGCCCCATCGGTTGGAACTTCAACTCTATTTATAGCTGCAAGTCCTAACTGACTTTCTGAAGAGTCTAAGATGTTTAACTGACTTTTTGTGACCATTAGAAATTACAGAAGCAAAAAGTTTCTGTTAGCCACCTTGCATTACATTACTCTAAGAAAAAAGGCTTTGATTATGATTCTATTTCTGTTTCATTACTATTTTGTCTAAACTCAGAAAGGCTTTTAACTAATATATTAATCATAGCTAATGAATTATTTTTTAATGAAACTGAGAAAAAAATATAAAATGATATTTGATCCTGAGTAGTCTTTCCTTTTTCTGCAGATTAGAGAGAAAGAGGGAGGCAGGGAAAGGCTATTTAAGTCCAAATATGATAATTCTTTTGCCATAAATAATGAAAACAAATTATTATAAATAGAATCAGAGTGACAGAGAAGAGAACAGAAGATTCTAAGGCTCAAAGATTATGTGTTCAATTGAATTTAAAAGACATTATAAATGACAGAGTGACAAAGAAAACAAACAGAAGGTTCTAAGACTCAAAGATTATGTGTTAGGTTATGTATAAAATTTTCCCATTGGTTTTCTAAATAAATTATCATTGTCCAATGCCCAACATGCACCGTACACAAAGGATTGTCTTAGAAGATGTTTGTTGAACTTAATTAAGTTAATATGCTACTAGATATTCTGAAACATAGAAACACAGAACAAGAGAAGAAAGCCATAAATAAATTACACCTATATGGAATGGGGGCCTACAAGTTTTCTTTAGAGAGGCAAAAAAGGGAGTTAATGAATTTTAGTTTCATTATGCTTTCAAAGGAAATAAGAAATACCTTCTAATAGGAGAATTGGACATCTTCCATGATATTACTGAGGACTATTACAAAAAAAATTACAATGAAAACAATTAAGGTTTATGCAACAGTATCAGTTGTAAAACCTGAAGAGGCAGAAAAAATCTATATAGGAATTTACAAGATCTTCTAATGAAGTTGAATTTTATAATTTAATACTCTGACATGAATGATCATGAAAGAACCAAAAAAGGTTACACATTTCAGACTCAGTAAGTGAAAGAGGAAACACTATACAATCTATCCAGAAGCACTTATATACTACTGGATCATAGATCTTCCTAACTCTAAATTCAGTATTCTATAAACTATGCCATGCTCATACTAAAAATAAGAGAAAATTTCATCACTGAGCTACCATTCACTCAAATTTAAGAAGATCATAGAAATCAATAAAGGATCTGAGAAGGAGCAAATACCATTTTTTTTAAAGAAGAGAATCGAATCTCCAAACACTAATTCTTGCCAAAATTTTAGAGCCTAAATAAATTGATAACATCTGTGAAAGATACAGTGATCAAAAGAAATCAGTACTGCATCATATGCAATCTTAACATTTTGTTGTTTCATACTTTCACTCTTTCTTAGGTTTATTGAAACCTAATGACCACATTTTAGAATTTTAGAATGTGTTCATGTACAGAAAATAAAATATATAGAATTACAAACAACACCAATTATGTGGAAATACAATTATCATAATACTTAAAAAACCCAAACATACATTTCCCAAATAAAGAATTGTTTTTCCTTATCAAATGAAGGTAGTTTCAGAATAAATTAATTTTTATCTTTTCTTTGATAGGCATATTTGTTTCATATAATAAAAGAGTACAAGAATTATTGGTACAACTAAATATAAGCAAAGAATTTGGGGATTTTAGTTGGTCTCTGATCTCTCCCACCCCTGGGATTCTGAGATTAAAAGGAATTAAGTCGGGCAGCTGGGTAGCTCAGTGGATTGAGGGCCAGGCCTAGAGATGGGAGGTCCTAGGTTCAAATCTGGCCTCAGACACTTCCCAGCTGTGTGACCTTGGGCAAGTCACTTGACCCCCATTGCCTACCCTTACCACTCTTCCACCAAGGAACTAATACACAGAAGTTAAGGGTTTTAAAAAAAAAAGGAATTAAGTAGCAATAGTAGATATTAACATATATCAGTCTCAGTTGAGATCATTAACATGAGATCTGGGAAGTAAAGTTTTTTTAATAAATACATTTCAATATAATTTGTTTCATCATGAATACATTGTATTTTAATTTATACATATATAAGCATTAATCTGAGAATGGTCCATAAGGTTCACCATTCTGCTGAAAAAGTTAATAAAACAAAAAGTATAAGAACTTCTTTTACGGCATGTGGTATATCTTAAAATAGTGGATGTTTATTTGTTATCCTTTTAAGTATTGTATAAGAATTGTGACAGCAAATGACAAATGACAGGAAGAGAATAAATTACTTCAATGGTGAAGTGAGGATGAGAGTGAGATCAGGATCAAAGGACATGTATTCTTTTTTTTTTATTTAGAATATTTTTCCATGGTCCCATGATTCATATTCTTTCTCTCTCCCCCAAACTGCCCCCCTACCTTGTAGCTGATGAGGAATTCCAATGGGTTTTACATGTATCATTGATCAAGATCTATTTCCATATTATTGATAATTGCACTAGGGTGACCATTTAGCATCTATATCCCCAATAATATCCCCATCAAACCGTGTGTTCAAGCAGTTGTTTTTCTTCTGTGTTTCTACTCCCACAGTTTTTCCTCTGAATGCAGATAGCGTTCTTTCTAATGAGTCCCTCAGAATTGTTCTGGATCATTGCATTGCTGGTAGTAGAGAAGTCCATTATGTTCAATTGTATCACAATATATCTGTCTCTGTATATAATGTTCTCCTGGTTCTGTTCCTTTCGCTCTGCATCTGGTCATTCCAGTTCACATGGAATTCCTCCAGTTCACTATTCCCTTTAGCATAATAGCATTCCATCACCAACAGATATCACAATTTGTTTAGTTATTCCCCAATTGAAGGGCATCCCCTCATTTCCCAAATTTTTGCCACCTCAAAGAGTGTGGCTATAAATATTTTTGTACAAGTTTTTTTCCCTATGATGTCTTTGGGGTAAAAACCCAGCAGTGGTATGGTTAGATAAAAGGCAGACAGTCTTTCATAGCGCTTTGGGCATAGTCCCAAATTGCCATCCAGAATAGTTAGATTAATTCACAACTCCACCAGCAATGCATTAATGTCCCAATTTTGCCACTTCCCCTCTAACATTTATTACTTTCCTTTGCTGTCATGTTAGCTAATCTGCTAGATATGAGGTGGTATCTCAGAGTTGTTTTGATTTGCATTCACTATTATAGTAATTAGAAGAATTATTCATAGGGACAGGTTGGAGTACTAAATGGTCTAAGATGATATTCCAAGAAAGAAAAAGGGGGAATAGAAGATGGCACCAAGAGAAACATGAAGGAATAATAAAAATAGGATAATCTATACCACACAAAGAGGTTCATGGGAAGGGTAGTAGATGAATACTATTATTGGAATGCGAGGAAGAAAGTGGTAATAGGAAATACTTAAACCTTACTCTTGGTGGAATCAATTCTGAGAGGGAATTGCAGCTAGATCCATTGGGATATCAAATTCTATCTTACCCTACAGAGAAAATCATAAGGGATAAACCAAGGTGGGGATAGTGGGATGGGGAGTTCAAAAAGGGAGGGAAAGAGAGAGTGAGGGAATTTAATGGGCCTTAAAAATAATAAGAGAGGAACAAATAGGGAGGGGGCAGAAAGGGAAGTAAACTAATGAAGGGGATAAGGAGGAGTGATTAAAAGTAAACCACTGGTTAAAAAGGAAATATAGAAAGAGGAAAGGGAAGAAATAGGAGAAGATATCAAAATGTTGGGGAATACACAGCTGACAATCATAACTCTGAATGTGAATGGGATGAACTTGCCCATAAAATGGAAGCAAATAACAGAGTGGATTAGAAAACAAAATCTTACCATATGTTGTCTATAAGAAATACACATGAGGCAGGTGGACATACACAGGGTAATGGTTAAAGGCTTGGGCAAAGTCTAGTGGGCTTCAACTGAGAAAAAGGAGGCAGGAGTTGCAATCATGATTTCTGTCAAAGCCAAAGTAAAAATAAATCTATTTAAAAGAGACAGAGAAGGCAATTACATCCTGATAAAAGGCAGTATAGACAATGAGGAAATATCAGTACTCAACATGTATGTACCAAATGGTAAAACATCCAGATTTCTAAAAGAGAAACTGGCAGAGCTCAAGTAGGAAATAGATAGTAAAACTATACTAGTGGGAGACCTGATAGAGGAAGCTCTATCAGATTTAGATAAATCAAATACAAAAAATGAAGAAGAGGTAAGAGAAGTGAATGAAATCCTAGAAAAAATAGAGTTAATAGATATGTGGAAAAAAATAAATAGGTACAAAAAGGAATTTTTTTTCAGTAGTACATGGTACATTCACAAAGATTGACCATGTATTAGGGCAGTGATGGGCAACCTTTTGAGCTTGGTGTGTCAAAATTCACCAAAAAACCATGCATAACTCAGGTGATGTGTCATTCTGAGTAACAAACAACATAATTTCACAATATTAATAGTTTAACAAAAATGTATAATTGTAATATGTAACTGTATTTAATAAACCAAAATAGGTAAATTAATATAGGTAGAATTGTCATCTATAGTGTGCAGAGTGGCTACACTACACTACAACAAATTTTTTATCCTCAGCATGCAGCCTCGTGTCATTGAAAATGGGTACACATGCCAGAGGTTTGCTATCACCATACTAGGGTATAGAAACATGGCAAAAAATGCAAAAGAGCAGAAATGATAAATGTAATCTTTTCAGATCATAATGCAATAAAAATAGTATTAAGGGTACATTGATAGGCAAATCAAAAATTAATTGGAAATTAAATAATATGGTTCTCCAAAATCAGTTATTTAAAGAACAAATCATAGAAACAAATAATAATTTCACTGAAAAGAATGACAGTGATGAGACATCCTACCAAAATCTGTGGTATGTAGTGTAACATGGAGATGGCAGAGTGGAATTCTTGAAAGATACAGGGTCAAGCCTCAGCCCAGAATTCCGGGGAGTGGGGAGGCCTAGAGAACTCTGGGTGAGGGGCAGTTGAGGGCAGTTAGGGGCAGTTGATTCCTGGGGTTTGAAGTGAGCAGGTCACTCTGTTTGCTGATCCCAGTTCTGGTTAGCTTTGGAGGCCTGATTGCAAAAAGCCATTTTAGTTCACTGCTTCTGGCCTGTTTAACTGAATTAGACCTTTCCTGCAATAGCATTATTATTACCATTTAATTATTTTAGATATTAGAAGTGATAATTATAGGCTTTGAGGGCAGGCTAGTTATAAAGATTACCCTTCCCTCCTGGAGGTGAGGGGCTGTTTCCACTTAACAGTTCAGAGCTTCCCAGATCTTATCCTAATCCTTGAAACCCCTTCCTTCCTTCTTTTCCTTGTTTTTGTCAGTAAACCTTCATCTTTTGGGAGTTGTGCCTGTCTAATATTTTGGGGGATACTCACATCCAACTTCAGTTAAGTTTCCTTCAGCTGTGTGACCCTTGCAAGTCAGATCCTCCTTCTGTCCCTGATAACTACAAATCATCAGGTTTTACCTACTATCCCTTAGTCAAACATATGGGGAAAATAAGTTGAGAAAAAACAACATCATTAAAGAATTGTAGCCTTGCCAGAGGAGTCCAGATCAAACCTCCATTTTAAACTGATTTCTAACTGCTTGTTGGGAGGGGGGAGAAGGAGCACTGAGCCAATTTATGCCCCGTCCCTTTTCACTCAAGCCTGTCTGTGTGGGAGGAGTGAGTCTAGCAAGATACTGATATCTGGCCATTCCTTCAGCTTCTCAAATATCACTGTTTCAACAAACATAACAGTAGCAAAAGCAGTACTCAGGGGGAAATTTATATCTTTGAGTACATATATTAACAAATTAGGAAGGGCAAAGATCAATGAACTGGACATGCAAATCAAAAAACTAGGAAGCATACAAATTAAAAATCCCCAGTTAAAAACTAAATTAGAGATCATGCATTCTTTTAAAGGTCTTTGGACATAATTCCAAATTGCCTTCTAGAATGGTTGGATCCATTCACAACTTCACCAGCAATGCATTAGTGTCTCAATTTTGCCATATCTCCTCCAACATTTATTATTTTCTTTAGGAATATTTTATGATTTATTTTTAATTATATGCATACAATTCATCCCATGTATGTTTTTTAAAAAGCTTAATCCTTTTTTTTCTGTTTTGTTTAGTTTCATAATTTGCAGAGTTTGATCTTTGCTGAAAATTAATCCTGAAGTGAAGTGAGATACAGATCAGAGCATACTATCTTTCACATTAATGTATTTATCACTTTATTGGGGCTTTTAGTTTTGTATGAGTGTGCTCTGACAGCAATGACCAATATGGAAGTGTGCTTTGCATAATAAAAATAAAACTTTAAAAATTAATCCTGAATCTACAAGATAGATTGCTACTGACAAGGCAAACATTTTTCTTATTATTTCTCTAAATCTTTTCTTTTTGAATTAGGTTAATATTTAATTTTCACTAACATTAACTTCATCTATGGATTCCTTTGACTCTATCTGATTCAGGGTGTGTATTATGGTTAATAGTTTTTCTTTTGTTTTCCTTTCTTTTGCACATTACATTGGGTAAGTTCTCCAAACAGGGTTATGAACCCAGATGCTCATCATATAGTAAGGATTATCCTTTATGCTATCTGTTAGGAGCTCAACATGAGGTCAGCTTTAGAATTTTGAAGGAACTGAGAAAAACAAGTTAATAATTTTTCAGAAAGGAATCATTGATATAAAGAGGACATTTCAGAAAACTCGATTAAAGTATTCCCATATTTTAGTTCAAAAAGAAGATACTGGTAAGCCAACTTCACATCCAGATGGCAATGATGTTATTAACATCAATAGTAATCTTATATAGCATGGCAGAGACATGAAACTAGACCAATTCTATGCCAAAAAAGAGGATGACTTGACCATGCCTATTGGCATTAGGCATTTTTCAGTGAAGAAGAGAGAAATATCTTTTTTGTGGGAGACAAATGAGCTTAAAGAATACTTGCACCCACTGAGATGTTTCCACAATGATTCCTATGCCTACACTTTGTTATGAGTTCCCCTAAGAGTGAGCCTGTAGTGACTAGACTGAATCTGTCTACTTGCTTCCAGAGAAAGAAGAGCATAGGTGTTAGCCCCCTTATTAACATCAGAGTTAATTTTTTCTGATGCTGCAGCTAGAAAAGAAAGAGGTCAGTCAGCTGCTAAGGAAAACAAGCATACTGTTCTAACAATCAAGGGTCCCAAGATGTAATAAGGAAAAGTACAAAAATAATGAAATAAGCACAGGGGGAATGAAAGTACTTTGAAAGGAAAAAAAAAACAGTCCCACATAGAATAATATGCTCCATTTTTGCTCTAAAATTGTGACAGGAAGAGAAATAATAAGTATTCCATATAATATGTGGTCCTGGAACATAGATGCATACCTCTGTTTTACAGATATGCTCTCTGTCACTACTAAAGCTTATAATATCATGGTATCTTACCACTGTCAATGCCTTTTGAGAAATTCAGGTCTTTTAAAAAGGCTGATTAATTTAGGATTTCTTCTTAGTCATGGTTGTTCTTCATTTTGTGGTGTCAAGGTCCTATTAAAGGCCTCTCAGGTCCATTGAATAAAAATCATAATCTCAAAATGAATACCTGTCTGATACAATGAGAAAGAATACTAGACTCTTCTTTTCCTACCTGGATGTACTTCTTTGGACTCTTCCTCATACCTTGCCTTTCTTTGCCCCTCTCTCTCCTTTTTCACTTTCCTTTTCTTTGTTGTCCTCCCATATTATATTATAAGCATCTTGAGGGTAGGGCCTATCTCTCCTTTTCATTTTTGTATCTTCAGTGCCTGGCATGGATCCTGATACATAATATGGGTAGATGTTTAATAAATGTTTATTGTTTTCCTGTCTAGATTTGAAATTGGGAGATCAGGAGGCCAAGTGACAGAGGAGAAAGTGGTCCAATCTCTCTTACATGCTTTACAACCTTTGTTGGGCTTCATTTTCCTAATTTATAAAATAGAGCTACTTATACCTAAGGCATGAGAAGGAATAGTGCATAAAGGATAGAGATTTAGCCTCAGTAACAGGAATATCTGGGTTCACATCTAATCTTGACATATATTGTCTGCCTCTTCTTGATCAAGACATTTAATCTCTTAATTCTATAGGCAACTAATTAAGATTATAAATCTCCAAGAAAATCCCAAAATACATTGTTAGAGGAAGTTTCTTCACCCAGAAGTTCTCTATGTTAATGAAATTATATGTCTAGAGTAAAAGAAAAATGAAAACTATCAAGCAATTCATGAATTCCAACTGATTTTTATGGTTGGAGCTATAAATTATAAAATATCAGAACCAAAGACATGCCCAGAATGTACTAAAATGCTGAGATTTGAACCACCCACATTTTTAAAGTTTATGCAAAACAGTCAGATTATACAATCTCCCCCCAAGAAAAAGGAAGTTAGCTGAATATATCTTCTTGGGTATTACAACTAGAATTTTGTCCTCTAGAATTTTTTTTTCTTTAAGAGAGCAAAGTTTTCTTATCTTGTGGCTAATTATATAATTTCAGATTTATACATGGTAATAGCCAGGGTCATTCTACAGTTTCAAAGTCAACTGAGATGTATGTTTTGCTCTATATCCATATTCCATCACTTCTTTCTCTGGAGGCAGCTGGTATTTTTCAACATGAATCTTTGGGATTGTGTTGGATCACTATTGCTCAGAATGCTTCAGAATTGTCCATCATACAATATTACTGTTATTATTATTGCCATGCATGATATTCAATGACATCTTGTTCAACCATTCTCCAATTGATAAACATCCACTTGATTGTCAATGGTTTTTTTACCACAAAAAGAGCTACTATAAGTATTTTTATACAAATAAGACCTTTTCCCTTTTAAAAAATATCTTTGGAATAGAGATCTGGAAGTGATATTATTCACTCAAAGAGTATGCATAGTTTTAAAACCATTTGGGTATAGTTTCAAATTGTTCTCCAGAATGGTTAGAACAGATCAAAGGATCACCCAAAGGCTAGTTGCCCAATTTTCCCATATTCGCTACAACGTGTATTTTTCTTTTCTATTATATTGTCTAATCTGATAGGTATAAGGTGGTACCTCAGAGTTTTCAAATTTGTATTTCTCTGGAGTAGAGTGATTTAGAACATTTTTATATGATTAGAGATAGTTTTGACATCTCCATATAAAAACTGTCTGTTCATATCCTTTTTTTTATTTAGTTATTATTTATTTATAATCTGGAAAATGATTTTTAAAATAAATTTAACTCAATCTTTGCATATTTGAGAAATGAGGTCTCTATTGAGACATTTTCTATAAATTCCCCCTACCCCAGATTTCTGTTTTCTTCTAATCCTGTTTGCATTGGTTTTATTTGTGCAAAAACTTTTAATTTAATATAATATAATCAAAATTACCTTTTTATAACCTATAATGATCTCTACCACTTGTTTCATTATAAATTCTTCCCTTATTCATTGATCTTATAGATAAACTATTCAGCTAAGGATACATGGTTGAGGTATGGGGTGGTATGAAGCCAATAGGCGAAAGAAATAAAGATAAAAATTTCAAATAAAAGAGAAAAAAATAACCTGTAAATGAAATGTCAAATGTCAAATTCTTATGTGCAAAAATGTAAGGAAAATAAAACTTATAACAGGTCCTTGAATTGAGGCCCAATTAAAGTGATTTAAGTAATTGTACAATTGCAATTACCCAATTCAATAGCCAGGACTACAGAAAGTTACCACACTTATAATAGAAATGTGTCTTTCCCTGCTTTGATTTGCCTGCATTTCTCAGGGATAGGGTGAGCCATAATGATAGCCAACCTTTGGTGCTTGAATAGGGATGAAGCTCAGGGAAGTTTGGCCTCTAACATATGTCAGAAAAGCTGCAACCCCAAATCCCAAACACTAGTTTCAAGTCCTTCAGTATTGGCGTAGAAGTTCCTCAGTGCCACCTGGATTGGTATGGTATGTTCAACCTAATGCTCCTTGGCACTGTGCAGATTCTTATCAATCCCACTGGGATTGGTCAGTCAGTCCCTATGACCTTGTGCTTTCTTAGCCCTGTTTAGTGGCTCCTGTGTTCCCTTCTCCTGGAATCAGACAGAAATCTCTAATCACAATCCCATAATATTTATCAATTCATGGCAGGTTTCCATAGACTAAAGCTGTTTTGGGTATAGATTAATATTATAACAAATATATGTTCATATATTAAACTTATATTACTATAAAATCAAGAGGGGGTTAATATTGATTATATGTGCTTTAAGAACAAAAAATGAGAAAAAGGGAAAAAATAATAACTCAAATATCGTATTGCACATAGAAGGGAAAAATAATAAAAGAATGTTTTAAAAATCAAAAATATATACATTAGAATTATTGAAAGGTTTTTCACCCAAAAATGAGATCCATTTCCTTTTAAGCTTTTGCCAGGATCTCCTGTGAATGTAAAAGGTTTTTTACAAAAAGCAGAAATTTATAATGCAATTCAAATAAAGTACCAAGATTTCTCAAAATTTCCAACAACACATTTAAAGGCAATAGCAAGCAAACCCATTATTATAACCACTTCCTATGATGTTTAAAGACTTCTATACTTGTCACAAATTCAATAGGTATAGTAAATCATTCAACCTGCCTGCCTTCATGCCAATTGTGGGACAGAGCCTAAAAAATCTGATTAAAAAAAAACTTCTTGGTCTAAAATATCACCAGGAATTGTATATCCTTTTGATGGGAAGTAAGTTAAAATATCAAGTATACAGGAGCTCTTTTGGCTTCCTGTGTAATATATATAAAGTATGGGTAGGAAACTTCCATTTGTTTTCTCCACCTTTTTAAGACAACATTCTTTATAATATATATATATATATCATTCATTCAGAAGTTGCCATAAAACCCTAAAGTAAATCTTTAACACCTTTTATAAAATTACAATTTAAATTCTTAAGGCATCATAGTCTTCAAGATTGTATACAATTGGGCAGCTGGATAGCTCAGTGGATTGAGAGTCAGGCCTAGAGATGGGAGGTCCTAGGTTCAGATCAGGCCTCAGACACTTCCCAGCTGTGTGACCCTGGGCAAGTCTCTTGGCCCCCATTGCCCACCCTTACTACTCTTCCACCAAAGGAGCCAAAACAAAGAAGTTAAGGGTTTAAAAAAATACTTAAAAAAAAGATTGTATACAATTGTCAAGATACAATAAAAACTTAAGGAATGGCAAGTTCAGTATACATGGGACTCATGGACTTTTATAATTTAAAAAAATTGTTTATGATGTTCATGATTTGTTTACAATGATACATTGTTCAGTAAAATCATAGGGAAATGGTCCAGATAAAGAATCATATAACAGAATTAGATTAATACAGATAAACTTAAAAAAATTTAAACCTTAAAGAAATCAGGAAATGCAATAAAATAAGCAACAAATTATAAGTGAAAACCTTTTTACCAAAGAGAATAAACTTGTTTACTATCAAGGAGTTACAATAAAATCACAAACAGAATTTATCTAGCAGCCAAAAATGCATTAGCTTAAAATGATTCAATATAACAAAAAGATATTGATCAGATTAATATATAAACTTAGAACAGCAAAATTAAATCATAAAATAAACAATCAGCAAAATACAGTAAGATACAGAGACTTAAAAAAAACGTGGAGTTTGAGGAGGTTTAAAATTCACCTCCTCTCTTTTAAAAGTTCCATTTAAGTTCCTTTGGCCCAAATGACCAGTATTCACCCCTTCATCTCAGGCAGAATAATTGCAAGGAATGGTAGGAAGAAAAAAAATCCCACTACTGGGGTCTTCTAGGGTCTATTTACTAATTCAGTCCCCTCCCCCAAAGGCAGAGCAAGGAAGAAACTGGGCCACGTGGAGTAGGCGCTTGGGGGGGGGGGGTTGTAGACAAACTGTTACATCAGGTTTGAAAAAATCACATGGAGGGGCTCATGGGCATAGAAACTCCCTTTATATTAAAAGTCATTAATGTCTATAAGGGAACACACCTGGGAAATTCTCCAGAGTGTGTACAATGAGAAAGAAGGTTTTTTTTTTTTTGTTTGTTTGTTTTTATACTTCTCAAATCTCAAGCGAGGATGGCAGCAGCATGTTAGCAGCATCAGCAGGTGGGGCAGCTGGAGTTCAGGCAGCAGACAGGAAGGTCAGAAAAGGCTTCCCCCCAGGGAGAGTCAGGAGGGCGAGGCTAGCACTCACTGGAGCTGCATCCATGGGGAATGTATGAGCCAGGAAGAGGCTGCTGGAGCTATCAGCAAAAGCATGGCGTTTTCTAGCAAAGTAACTTTCCTCTTTCAAAAAGTTGCTCAAAAGAACTGAACAAAGCAGCCAAAAATAGCACAAAAACAGCAAGAGTAGGTCCACAACTCCAGAGAGGATCCAGAGGTGTCTGCCTGTGGGGGGAGGGTAAAAAAAATCATGGTGAGAATTACATTTCTAAAGTGGTTTCCATTAATGTAAGAAATAAAATTAATATAGAATGATAAAATTAAAAATATCATGGTTTCAAAAGGTTTGTTGAAAGCCATTTAGAAAAATGAAGCCAAGTGCCTGTTGAGTTATTTTAAAGGGACCCTCCATTACCTGTATCTCCCATCTTTGCTCCTACTCCACAATCATAAAGAGAGAGAGAGAGAGGAAGTACCAAACCAGGCACTCGCTGTTTAACCTTCCATTTACGTTATTAGGTAATTGCACCTAAATCATATACATAAGCCAGGTATTATGGGAAATGTAGTTTGAAAGAGCCCTAAATGTCCACAGGAAGTTTAGATCAGGGACCTCAAAATTAGTTCAAGGACCTCCAAAATTTCCAATATCACACATGGTATGCTAATTTATTTATGATATCACCCTTTATGTCTAATTCATATACTCATGTTGACCTTGTCTTCCTATATGGTGTGAGGTGTTGGTCTATTCCCATTCTCTGTCATCCTGTTATCTAATTTTCCCAACAGTTTTTTGTCAAAAACTGAATTCTTGCCCTCAAACCTGGGATCCTGTGGTCATTTATTACTAGTCATTGCATACTTAATTTATTCCACTGATCTACTGCCAGATTGTTTTTATTATTTCTACTTTGTAATGTACTTTGAGATCTAGTATTGTTTCAATATTTTTTTAAATTTATTTCCTTGATACTCCAGATTGTTCATTTTTCCTGATGAATTTTATTATTTTTTCTAGTTCTATAAAATAATTTTGTGGCAATTTGATTGGTATGACACTGAATAAGTAGATCAATTTAGGTATAACTGTCATTTTTATTGTATTGGCTCTTACTCTCTATGAGCAATAAATATTTTTCCACTTTTTTCAGATCTGACTTTATTTGTATAAAAAGTGTTTTGTAATTGTGTTCATATGGTTCCTGGGTTTTTCTTGGCATGTAGAGTCTCAAAAAATTCATATTATCTACAGCTAATTTAAATTTAATCTCTTTTTCTTGCTGCTGGGCTTTTTTGGTAATATATATATACATATATATATTAATGGGTTTATTTTATATCCTGTAACTTTGCTAAAGTTATTAATTACTTCAATTAGTTTTTAGTTGCTTCTCAAGGATTCTTTAAGTGTAAGTCTAATATTACCTCAAAAAATGAAGACTTTATTTCTTCACTGCCTATTCTAATTTCATTTCTCTTTCTTCTTCTTTTATTGCTATAAATAGTAGTTCTAGTACAATTATTTAATAATAATAGTGATAATGGGCATCCTTGCTTCATCCCTGGTCTTATTGGGAAGTCTTCTAGCTTGTTCTCATTATCAATTATGCTTGCTGATGGTTTTAAATAGATATTGCATATCATTTTAAGGAAGGCTCCATTGATCCTATGCTTGCTGATTTTTAAAAAAAGATTTTTAAAAGATTGGATATTGTATTTTACCTAAAGCTTTTCATGCACCTATTATGATAACCATATGAATTATGTTGGTTTTGTTATAGATATGGTCAATTTTACTGAGTTTTTCCTAATAATTAACCAGCTCTGAATACCTGGCAACAATTCTATCTGGTCATAATGTATGATCCCTGTGATAGATTGGTATGATCTCCTTGCTAGTATTATTTATTGCATAAATTTTCATTAGGAAAAATGTCAATAGTTTTCTTTCTCTGTTTTTCTTCCTGGTTCCATATTTTCTTCACAAAAGGAATTTGATAGGACTTATTTGCTTATTTTTCCAAATGGTTTATATACTATTGAGATTAATTGTTTTTTAAATGTTTGGTATAATTCACTTGGGGGAATTCATTGATGATTTGTTTAATTTCTGTTTTTTAAGATGGGGTTGTTAAAGTATTCTATTTCCCTTCTGTTTATCTCTGCTATTGATATTTTTATAATTTTCCCCATGATCAAACTTTATAAATAGGACATTTCATATTACTTTTTAAAAAATTAAATAAAGTCTAGATTAGCAGCAGCTATATTTTTTGCCCTGGAACACTGTAAGTCTCATAACACCTGCTCTGAGTCACCTACCTGTGGCATTTGCAAACAGGCACTAAAAGATGCCAAACACCATAGCCTAGCTCCCGAGAGATAAACAAAGCCAGAACCTTCCAAAGAAGTGGGGGAAAGAGGAATAGCTCAGAAGAAGGTAGAATATTTCTCTCTTCTGGTCCTCAATGAGTGACTTGAGTCTTTGCAAACACCCAGAGAAAGAAGTCGCGATGAACAGCAATGTTTCTGATATGGGCTATAGGCTGTGAAGAGACATAGAACTATCAATAAAATTGGGTCCAGCTTTCCTTACTCTTTGCAACACACAGTACTCTGTAGTACCCTTACATAGGAGAGGACAGGTTGGGGAAGGGTGGGGCATGCCTTTCAGAACCACTTTCCAAAATGTTGCCTGGCTTTTATTTCATTAAAGGGGTGATATGCCACTCCCCAGGGGTTCTGGCTGGCTCTATCAGTCTCAGGATCCTGGGCTCCAGCAATGAGGAATATTTCTGGTGAATGATTTGCTTGGAAGAACCTTGGAACCCTCAGCTGACTTTGGTCCCCACAAGTTCTCTTATCTCAGTTCTTGGGTGGAATGCCACTCTTCTTTTTGGGACTGATACGTGGTCGACTCTGGAATGTTTGGATCCAGTTTGACCTGGAAGCAGGAGAGTTTGTGCTGCCATTATTAGATTGTCAAATTTGTTGGCACATAATTGAATAAAATATTTCCTAACACTTGCTTTAAGTTCCTGTCCATTGCTTGTGAATTCGCCTTTTTCAATTTTGATGCTGGCAATTTGTTTTCCTTTCCTTTATTTTCGAAAAATTAATTAACCAATGATTTGTCCATTTTTTTTATAAAACCAAAAATTAAATCATTCTTATCATATGGAAGGACTTGTTAAATGACGCAGAATTGTAAATAATTGCACATATATAAACGTCTTGCCCTTTCAAAAGAATTTTCTTCCCAAGTGTGTGAGAAAATTAAATCAAGTTTTCTTAAACTGGGGTCAATGCACTTAGGAGTATTTTTTTTGATCAGTTGTTTGCTTTCTTTGCTTGCTTACTTACTTGTTTACTTCTTTAAATTCTTTAAAGTACTTTGATAAATTTATTTCAATATAATTGGTTTCTTCTACTATATTGGGTATTTGTCTCATAAATATTATTCTGAGAAAGGAAATATAGGCTTCCCCAGACCTCCAGAAGAATCCATGACACATAAATGGTTAAAAATATCTACTACAAATATTATTATCCTTTTTTTTTACAAATTGGCTATGAGGCATCATGTGACTTTTTTAAGGTCCCATGATTAATGAGTGGGAGATCTGGAACTGATTCCTTCATGTTCTGATATAAATTCAGCATTCTCTACACTATGACATTCTTATGTAAAAAAATGGCAAACATTGGCATGAATAAACTAAAGCAGCCTCTTCAAGAAATAATAGGAAATAACACAATCATAATATGAATCAAAATCTTTACTGTTGGATATTGATGTTTATGATGTGTTCAATGTGAGAGTTATTTGGAAATTCAACTTAAGAAATATATGAAATGTATTGTATTTTGGGGTATGCCACAGTGAATTTTGACCTTTACCAATAACAAGATTAAAATGGCTCTGACAACATTCTATTAGCTGCATGTAGAATTATTTAGAAAGGAGGGAGAACAAAAGATCCTCAAAGAAATGACAGTAATGAAGGGATGAAATGGCAAGGAGTCATATGATAATAAAACCTTGGTATTTTAGACCTAAAAGAAATCTCAGAGATTATTTAGTTTAACCAAATCATTTTGTAGATGAAGAAACTGAGCTCAAGAAAGTTTTACTAGATTGGTCTAGATCACAAAGTTTATTAGTGAGAGTAGATATTAGACTGTGAGCTCCTTGGGATCAGGAACTTATTTGTTTATTTCGTATTTTGGGGAACTTTCTTTGATTCCCTAACACTAACATGTAGAATGGCATATTCAATAAGAGAGAACTATGAATAATTACTCTCACATTTTTATGGTATCTATCAGTTTCCAAACCTCTTTTGAAATAAATAATGAATATTTGTATATTGTGTAAATGCCATTGACTGATTGATTTTAACCCAGAGCACCTGATTCCTAATCTAATGATTTTTCTATATTATATGATATTGCTGTTAACATTAGACTAGGACTAAAGCTATGAAGATGGAAAGAAAGGAGGGATTATAGAATAATTCAGGGAGAAGAATTGACAGTACTTGGTAATTTGTCCAGCTATCATTAAGTGGGGAAGTCAGGATTTATACCAAGATCTGACTTGCACTTCTGAAATAATGGGATTCTGTGACTCAGACGAAAAAGATTAACTCAATTTCCCATACATCATGTTAAACTTTTCAGAGTAGAACATTCAAACAAAAACACTGGAGAGATTGACCTGAAGAACTAATAAAAGTCAAGATTAAAGATGTAGGTTTGAGAGTTTTCTTTACTATAGAAGTAGAATTAAATAGTGGGAAAAGATACCAGGCTAGAAACACCAGTTTTAAGCCCAACTATGGAAAGAATTATTAGATTACTCATCCTGGAAAAATTACTTAATTTCTAATGACTTACATTTTCTTTATTAAAATACCTTATAACTGTACAATTCTATGACTATTTGAAATTAGGAAACTTATAGACTTTTTTCCTCTTTGGCCATGACTATCAGGTATTCCACTGATTTTTAAATTGTATTTCTTTGAACTGTTTTCCAGGTCAGTTATTTTTGCTATGAAATATCTTCCATTTTCTTCTATTTTTTTTATCTTTTGTATTTAATATATCTTGATGCCCTGTAAAGTAATTAACTTTTATTTGGAAAATTCTAATTTTTCTGGAGTGATTTTTTGAGGATAAGGTTTTGTAACTTTTTTCCTAAGCTAAGTCTTTTCTATATTTTATTCCATAGCTCACATTTATTTTAGTATTTTTCTCCATTGCTATCATTTGATTTATAAAATTATTTTAAACTTTAAAAATATTCTTCTTAAACTCTTCCAAGAATTCTAGTTGGACTTTTTCTTGAACTACATTTTTCTTTGTGGTCTGACTTAAAATTATTTTTTATCCAGAAAGGGGTTCAACTACCAAAGAAACATAAAATCACACAAAATTATCAGACTCTACATTTAAAAGAAAGGAAAACATAGGATATAAATTCCAAGAAACAAAAAATATGAAGTTAAATTAAAAAAATAAACTTCTTTGGCTGAACATAATCCTAAGGAAAGAAACAAAATGACCTTTAAATGAAATAGGGGCCTTTCATGCATTTGTGACAAGAAAACTAGAACTGAGTAGGAATGCTGAAATGCAAACATGAGAGTCTAAAGAGACCTAGAAATGTAAATTCATTTGAAGTATTAGAAGTTGTATTTTAATATGATGGTAATATTTTAATATAGTAAAAGAAATAAATATCTCTTCAGAAACTTTATATCCTCAAAGACTACAGAATGAGTTCAATAAGAGAAAAACAAAACCAAAAACGTGGACTTAAAAATTGATTAATTCTGTTCTCAGAGTTTGAAAATGGTGAAAAGAAAGGACGATAAAGAGAATATACCAATGTAGGATGGAGGAATGTTACTTGTCATTTCTAATTCACTAGTGTATAGAAAGTGTAATTAAATATGGAGTATTCAAAGATGGGGGAAAAGATATCAGATGAATCTTGCTCATATGTGAAATGAACAGGGTTTAATACATATGCACACACATAGACACACATATATAAATACAGTTTGACAAAGAAATACATCAAACTAAACAAAGAAATGAGAATGGTTAGCAAAAGAGAGTGTTAAAAAGCATGATCAAATCAGGGAGAACAAAGTTATAAACAAACAAACAAAAAGCCTTTATGATGCCTATCAATTGAGAAGTAGCTAAACAAATTATAGCATATACAAATTAGTAGAGTACTGTTGTGCTGTAAGAAATGATGACAGAGACAATTTCACTGGGGATTTTGACCTAAGTTAAGTTAACAGAATCAGAAGAAGAATTTGTATATTGACAATAATGTTTACCTCTTTTTGGTATCCCAAGAACTAAATGAAGTGTCTGGCATATACTAGGTGCTTAATAAATGTTTATTTACTGACATCAGAACTCTGATAAAATTGATAACAACCATTCCTCCAGTGCAATTCCGACAAATCATGCTGCTATGAACTTAAGATGATGAAAGACATGTTGCTGCCCTACAGAGTTGTATTTCATTACAAGAATTTCTGTTGCTCTTCATTAAGTGGAGGAGAGGTGTAAATAAGGAAGAGTAGGATTAGCAAAAGTAATTTCAGAAAATGAGGACCACTAAAATATATTTTGTTTATTAAACATGAAAGAACTAAAAGGAGTTCAGAATAAAATATGGACAAGCCAGACAGTTCTGGAAATAATACGGAATTTCTTTGTCCACTTTTTCAAGGAAATGAAACATAAAAAGGAGATTAAATTTTATATACAGTCTCATTTTTTGTTCTGCTGTATATATGGTAATACTTTTAAAAATATTTAAATTCAGAATGGAAAAAAAGAAAAAAAGGAACAAAATCACAGATAAAGAGGGGCAATTTCATACCAAATCCATGCATTTTGAAAAAGTTGGGAAGGGTAGGCTTGGGGACAGTTTGTGAAGGACTTTAATTTCCAAAAGAGTTTATATTTGCTCATTGAATTTATGGAGTCTTCAGGAAGACTAGTATCTGGTGTGAGGCCTTACTGAGCCATTTTCAGGGATGCTCATCCACCTTTAGTGGATTCACTTTCATCCAACTTTGATCCAATTCCAACCTGTGTCTCCAAGAATCTCTAGCATCTGTAGCAGCCACACTCTAGTAAAACTGTCTTGACAAGAAGGCTAAACCACACTGAGGGTAACTTAGAGGTCTCAGTTTAATTGGTGAGTAAGGGGGATTTCTAACTAAAGCTCATGAAGACTTCCCACAGTGGAATGGAAAAACGAGAGCAATTTGTTCCAAAAGCCATGAAGGTGATTAAAGCAGGTGCTTTGGAGTACTTAGAACTTTGTCTGATATCAAAGATGCCAAAGTCACCCACTGCCTGCTGAGGTACAGCCAATCATCTTTGATTTTGTCCTACCACTAGACTCTGATGCCTGGAAAAAATGAGGCTAATGATTCTGTGCAACTCTTCCTCATTTAAATCCAATTCATGTGCCAGTCAGGACTTCAGCTAGTGATGTCATTGATCTTCTAAATAAAGGATAAACAAAATGTTTACTCGTGGAGGCAATAAGGAGTTGCTAGGATTTAATGTCTGTGTGTGACTAACAGATCATATATTTATTAGTTTAGAATGTAGAATTTGAATCCACTTCTGACCACCTCCATGCCCAGCACCAGAATTTTCAAACATGCAGCTTATGGGTTATTCCCGAGACTTCTGAGCTCACCCAAACTAGATTAAAAAGCAATAGGGAAATCTTTAACAAAATATATAAAATTCTCTTTTTGTCTCTCTCTCTGTCTCTCTCTCTGGTCACATATGTGTGTATTGAAGTGTGTATATATATAGGTGTATATATATATATACACCTATATATATACATCTATATATATGTATTTATGTATATATGTATGTATTTTAAGGATAATATTCAAGAGGCTGCTCTCTGTTCAGCAGCTAGACAGCACTTCCTCCTGGAGCGAATCAGAAGGCTGGTGCTGTAGAACTCCCAACTGAAAACAGGACTAACCTCTGTTTCTTTGAGGATAATATTTAAATATCTTTTTTATGGTTTATTAATTATATCGATTTAACTGCAAATGAATACAGATATTCTTGAATTGATATGGCGTTAATCTCAGGCAAGGGTTGAATGATTAGCCTGAGACAACCTTCCTCAGCCAGGAATCAAGTTCAAGAACTGGACAGTGAAAATTCTTGGAGATGATGGACTAAACTAGAATCAGTTCTTAGGAACTGGTAACTTATTTTAATTTGAAGATAACAGGAATATTTTGAGGGGGTGAGGATGAAGGATTGATGGGTGAGGATAGAGGTTAAAAGGATTTAACTAAACTAAAAACTAATTGATAAAAAGCTAGGCAGATCCCCTTAGGGAAAAGCCTTAAAACAGAATCCTGTCACACTGCCTTGGTAATCTTGGCCTAGTAGCTGAACTAAATTTGGCTGGTTACAGATATCTGTTGATCTTCAGAGATGACTTTCTTGATGATATTTTTTTAAACCTTTACCTTCCATCTTGGAGTCAATACTGTGTATTGGCTCCAAGGCAGAAGAGTGGTAAGGGTAGGCAATGGGGAGGGGGGTCAAGTGACTTGCCCAGGGTCACACAGCTGGGAAGTGTCTGAGGCCAGATTTGAACCTAGGACCTCCCGTCTCTTGGCCTGTCTCTCAATCCACTGAGCTACCCAGCTGCCCCCTTTTTCTTGATGATTTAAATGAATATGGTTGTTGATGATGATCCAATATAATTCAGCTTTCTGTATTGAATAATTTGACCTAAATAGAAGATCCCTAAATGAGAAAGCTAGCATAAGTCTATGGTGAAGCTTCTTGGTTTGGCTGGAGAGATTTTTCCCCTTCCACCCTTTTCCATCCACCTACTCACAACTGAGCCAACTTTACCTTAGGTGGTCTCCTATTTATAGGGGTGCTCCAGCAGTCTTCCCCTGTCTCATGTCAGCTTTGGTCATTCTAAAATCTGCTACCGTTGGCACAAAAGCTATTTACAATACAAGACGGTCATTTGCAAAAGCTATTTACAGTATGTGTATGTATATAATGTCAATATATGGTTTTCTAAATCTATAAATAAATAAATATTTAAATATGATAAACATAGTGCTTCATGATTTCTCACCCCAGCTGGAGGACCAACATTAGGACAATGGAATCCTTAGCCTAGGGCATGGAGGGATTTCAGGACTCTTGCTTTTGCTCGAACAATTGGTAATTCATGTTGTGCATTGATTCACATTCTGGAACCTCATTGTCTATACGTCTAGGTGATTTGTCTTGACAACCAGAGTAGGGAATTGTTTCACCAAAAGGGAATAGCTGCAGGCTTGGCTGGAACACTTCTGCAGGTTATTCTACCAAAGAGCTCTATCTAGTCTTGAATCAATGATTACTTATAATACTTGGAGGTGAACACTTTTGAAAAGTGTAGTTTTTCCTCAGTTGTTCAGTCTCCTGCAGTCCCCACGATAATAGGATTCCTTCAGCGAAAGGTAGAGAGGTAAGCTAAGAGAGGGTAGATTAAATGTACTGCCTCTCAGTACCATCTTTGGAGAGCACCCGAAGTATTTTTTTATATCCTCCATTTTAGTAACATGAAGGGTTTTATTTGTCAAGGGTTTCATGTCCAAACTCAGTGAAGACAGCTGTTGGCAGGCAGAATTCAGCTTTAAGCTATATTTCTCCCTTATTCTGTTGATGTTTTCTGAACTTGACATGTTCACAGATAGACACTGGGAAGTGTAATGAAATATGTGTTGCTCTTACTTCATTGCAATAACAAACACAGGAAGAAATGGAGCATCTAATGTAGTGGAGCCTGTCCAGGAATGATACTTGTCATTTACCTCAGGTCAAGAATCTAGAATTGAAGGCTGCATGGTGTAATGGAGAGGGTACTGGTCCATACCTCTGCTCCTCAGGGACCCTTCTCCCATTGTTGAATTCTTTCCACAACTTCTAATTTTGGAAGGGGCCAAAAACTATCTTCCCTTTATTTTCTAAACTAAGCCAGCATGCTGCTGCTGAGATACCATTCTTCTCTTTTCTACTCTCTTTTTATGAGCTGTCTTGACCCCCTGTTTCTTTTTTTTTTTTTTTGAACACTTACCTTCCTTTTTAGAATCAATACTTTGTATTGGTTCTAAGGCAGAAGAATGGTAAGGGTAGGCAATGGGGTTTAAGTGACTTGCCCAGAGTCACACAGCTGGGAAGTGTCTGAGGCCAGGTTTGAACCTAGGACCTCCCATCTCTAGGCCTGGCTCTCAATCCACTGAGCCACCCAGCTGCCCCCAACCCCCTGTTTCTTGAAGACAGTGACTTTCTTTTAGATTGTGTTTGTTTTCCCTCTGATTAGTACAGTACCTGGTACCTAGCAAAAACTTAATAAATATTTCTTGATTGAATGAGTGGAGTCAGAAAAAAGTGTGCTTAAACTCTGTCTCTGATGCTGTAACCCTAGGTAAGTCACTTAATTTTTCTCAGTATCTGAGTATATCTTCTGTAAAATGTGGTTTAGGAGATAGCTTTTAAGATCATTCCCAACTCTGTATATATGATCCTCTTAACTCAATTCCTTGAAAAATTAACTCTTTCCCTTTCCCTTAGGCACAGAAGCATAAATTGTTTCACTTGATTTGAAAGCAGTGTGATTTCATGTCTTGACAAAGCTTTTCATGAAGGCTATCTCCATCTATAATGAAGGAAATATTTCTTAAATATTTTGAAACACTTGGAATTTTATCAGTGGGAGTTGTCTAGTGGTAAATATAACAATCCACCTATACATTCTCATCAATAATTTTTTTTCCGTGCACTTCCACAAATATTTCATAATTGGGTCCACCTAATGGGCTAAAATCCTTTCTACAGGATTCTTGATATTGGCTGGAAATAAATATATACATAGGCTCTTTCATGTCTGCTACCAGTTTTGATCATCTAGCTCTTTTATGATATCTTTTATGTTGCTTCTCCCATATAATTATTTGCATGTAATGTTACTGACAACTTACATTTACCATAATTTTTTACTGCTTTTTATTATGTTTTTTGAGACAATTATATTTCATGATTGACAAAACTTCAGTGTCTCTGGGGGAATATTGATTTTAAAAGATGAACTTTTTGTTTAAGGAAGAAATTACATTAAGAAATCTGTATACTTTTCCAAGGTGATCCAATTCATTTTCTTCCAATTCACTTGTCTACCCAGTTCTTTCTGAATGTATGATTTCATGTTGTGTATATAAGATAGCTTTAGATATAGATGATTCAGCTTTTTATGTTATCCATCCACATTCCAAAATGGCATCATTTGAGTTTGCGGTAAGTGTCCCAATGAAAGAGAGAAAGAGAGACAGAGAGAAAGAGAGTGCGTCTAGCAAGTGTTTCCTATGTACCTGATATTGTGCTAAGCACTGGAGATATACATATAACCAAAAAAGAAATTTTTCTATCAAGAACTTTATAATCTAATGTGGGAAGACAGCACATAAGGAAAAGTGGAAAAGGGTGGTGGGAAGTGTGAATTAAAAATTTCTTTGAAGTAAGGTTGACTCTTGGATCCATGCAAGATAGTCATTTGTCAAAACCCAGGATAGTTATTAGAAAGGATATTCATTTCCTCTCCCCTGAGTAAATTGTTGCAGGAAAAGTCTCTGGCTGACAGTGTTCTTCACCAGAGAAAAACAAATTGAATGAAAACTGAAGCAATGATATTTATTTGACTTAGAGTACATAGATATTGAATTGAAAAGGCTATAAATGGAATCCTAGGAAGGCAGAGGAAGAAAATGTATGATATACTGTGAATATAATAATGACAAAATTATCACATGCCATATTAAGATATATAGGAGCCAGAGGTAGGAAAGTATTCTTAAAGAGAGTTCTTTAGGTACACTTAATGTCTGTTCCTCAGGAGTCTCCAGAGATTATGGCCACATCAAGGTTGTTATATCACACAACTCTTCTTTTTTCTTCCCATGATCCATAAAACTACTTAACACAGAATCTTTAATGGAGGGCCAAAAACTCTCTTCTTTTCTTGATCTTTCTCATTCCACTTCCTTTTATAACTGAGGGGAAACAAACAAAAAAAGAGACATGTATATATAAATATATACACATATGTATATAATGCATGTATACATACATACATTTATAATTTATAGAGCTATGCATATATATTTATAGAGATATACATATATATATATGCATGCATCATTTATATTACTTTGAGAAGTTCCTTCTCCAGATCAAGTTCATGTTATCAATCTCTTTTCTCTGATTTACTGGAAAAAATAATCTGCTACATTTTATCTTAAAATTGAATTTCATGATCTTGTTTAGACTGCTTATAATTGTCTGAATGTGTATGTAGAATCTAGACCTTAAAGGAAAATTTAAATTCTGATGATTGAAATTTTCCAACATTTTCCTAATCATTCTTCATAGAATGGAAAGCATTATACACCAAATTGGACACTGATTACTTAAGTATCCATTTTAAAATCAGATTTATTTTTAAATGTTATTGGGTAGTTAGTATTTTTCCATGTTGTTCATTGAATTAGTTAAGTACTCTAAGAATAAAACTTTCTATCTTATTATCATAGTAAATTCCATCTTCCAAAGACAAAATAGGAAGAGTTTAACATCACAAAAAGTAGCATATCTTTCTTCTTACTTTGTTATTTACCAAAAAGTTGCAAGCAAGCAAGCAAGCAATTTATCTGATTTTAAGGGGTTATTGGAAGCTCCAGGCAATATCATTATTTATGTCGATTCAAAAAGGAAGGATTTTCTTTGTTCCTAGTGTGCATGATACATAAATCTACAAGCTAAAAAAAGTCATATGTTAAATAACTCCAGAGTTTAAATATATATGTAGATATATGTATATATTTTTTATCATCAACTTTAGGAAAAAAAAATCTTCCATTTTTATTTCTTACCATTCAGGATGAATTCACCATAATATTCCTCACTGGACTGAATAGTTGTACTATAACTTTCTAGAGCAAAATACACAGAGATCATTTAATCAATTTAATTATATTCAATTCCACAAACATTTATAAAATGCCTACTGAGTGTTAGACACTGAGGATACAAATTAAATAATGAGACAACTCCTGGTTTCAAGGACCTTACATTCGCCTAGATTATGTATTTATACTTTCAATATTTTGAGAGCTAGCTGCTTAAATGATTTATTATCATTACAAGATTATAAATGTGAATGAATATGCATTCAACTCTAAGGAAACAAATGAAAGGTTGGGCTGCCAGTATTCACTGTTAACATATGGGAATATTTTTCTACTATTACTGATTATTATCATTGATTCCTTCTTCCTTTATAAAATTCTAAAGCACCTCAAAATAATTTTAAAGTCAACATGAATATTTCTTTTTGGGAATATATTATACATTTCCTGGAATGAAAGTTCTGTACATCTATTGGATACTAATTCATTAAAATTTTAGAGTTCATGGCATGGAAGTTGGCACACAATATTTAATTCACTGGTAGGTGGAATTGTCCTATTTTATGTAATTAGTGGAGGCTGCAAATGCCAAAAATATCTACTCTCCAAACCTTCTTTCAAAAGTCACCTCTTCCATCTGTCTTCAAATTCTTACAATTTATGTTAGGCCATTAAGAAACTCAAAGCAGCTGAGCTTAAGGCATGTCAAGCAGCCACATGGGCAATAACTTTGAAACTCTTTAGTAGGTGCTCTCTCTCATGCTGAAGCTGCATGTAGAAATAGAGCAAGCCTAATCTTTGGGCTGGTGTTGGTAGACTAGCCCAATTGGCTATTTAAAGAGTTGGGACAACAAATTTTCGAATCTTACTTTTGTGACTTTAAAGAAATAATTTACCTTATCCACAATATAGCCAAGTTTTCAATCTGCCTTGAGAGAAAAAGTTTCTTCCAGGGAGTGTCCTATGCCAATAAAATCATCAGCACAAATAAAATAATCACATTTTTTTTGTTTTAGATGATTTTTAAAACTACATTTAAATAGATTACCATCCAGTACTATTTCCCCGACTCCCACTCTCACTAGTGGACCAAATCCCCACAAAGAAGCTGCTACTCATTAGATTCAATGTTCAAGGGTAAATCCTGAGGGAATATATTTGTAGTACACTTTGCTAAAGCACTCTCATTGGTGTACTCATTAAAAATGAGACTATATATACATATGTATATATATATATAAATATATATATATATAGCTTTTTTTTTAAAAAAAGGCATTTTCTAAGATTATATAACAAAAGCAATAGTTATCAAACATTTCCTCCAAAATTAGAGAAATGCATACCCCCTGATTAAATATAGAGTCCATTGGGAAAAATGGGTAGAACCATAGAATTTTTCTTTAAAAATAAATTTAAAAGCACTGGGACATGTGTATTGAGATCCCATGTGGCAAAAGAGTAACTCATAACTGCTAATTAGCTAGAAGTCTTACTCTTCCTCCATAAAGTGGTTAAGAAGATCTTCTTTGGTGGTAACTTTCTCCTAGGCTTTAAGGTTCAGCTTCCTGTAGAGTTAATACATTGCATTTTTTAAATATCATTTTCACATGGAGTCATGGTTCCTGAAGCTGCCTTTTTTCTTGGGTGTCTCTCCTCCTGAAAGTGTTACTAGAAGTATTTTCTCCCATTGATTTTATTTCCCTAACAAGAACAGGAAGACAGAATGGGATTTAGAGAGGGAGAAGAAGACAAAGAAAAGGAGAGAGAGACAGAGAGAGAGAAATTATCTTTTCCTCTTTCCCTTCCCCAAGAACAGTTTCTTTTCAGAATCCTGACTCAAACTCTCAAGGTATAATCCTCCAACCTAGAAATTTTCTATCACTAGACTGATTCATCCTTTTACCACTTGTTATTTGCATATATAGGTCCAGTTATATACATATATAGCTTGTTATTTACATAAACACATTTCCTGTGAGGTATAATTTACCTTCATCCAATTGTTTGTCATAATTTTAGAAAACTAAAAACTCAATTGACATCAACTTTGTATTACTAAATGACTGATTTATTGATTTGATAAAGTATTTGAACCATCTGTGATTGTAATTATTGAGGTGGATTTTAAGTGATGTGCAAAATATTTTTTACAACTGCTTTTTATCTTTTATTAACCCATTATGGACACTTGGTTGAAAAATCTTACCTGCCTCTACTCTCCCCTTCTCTATATGTACAAAGACACCACCCTAGTTTAGGCCCTGGTTACCTTTCACTTGGACTATTTTAATAGTTTCCTAATTATTCTCCTGAGATTTAACCTCTTCTCTCTCCAATATATCCTTCACACTGCTGACAAAATGAATTTTCTAATATGTAAATCTGAACATATCTTACCTCTATTCAATAATCCATAGTGGATCACTTTTAACTCCAAGATCAAAGACAAACTCTTCTCTTTCACATTTAAGGCCCCTTGTTTAGCCCATTTACCCAGTCTTGTTACATATTATTCCACTTCTGACAAATTGTGATCTAGCCAAATTGGCCATCTTGGGATTCCTCATACACAACACTCTATCTTCTACCTCCTTTCCTTTGAATTAACTATCCCCGTGACTAGAATGAACTCCCTCCTTACCTCCAATTCTCAAAATACCTAGTTTTCCTCATAACACAATTTAAGTGAAAATGAAAGCCATTTCTCACTTTTTCCCCTTCCAACTACTAGTGCCATCCTCATTCAAAATCACCTTGTTTCTATTTTTACATACCTATAAATGTCTATGATGTCTTTCAACCCCATCCCTAACTGGTCTATATACTCCTAAAGTCATGAACTCTTTTCTAATGTGTATTTATATTTTCAATATCCAACGTAGTGCCTAGCACATAGTAGGTGGTCAGTAAATGCTATTGGTTAACTGAAAGTTTAAGTATTAATTTCAGTCAGCCATGGAAAGTGATCAAGTCTCAAACAGATCTTTAATGATGCATCCAAGGTCATGCAAATGGTATGCACTGCAGCAAAGACCTGAACTTAACTCTTTTGAATTTAAGATCTTGCCACCTTATAATCCCATCCATTGGAACTCTTTATTGCAGAGAGAGGGGTAAAGAGAGAGAATGACAGAGGCAGAGACAGAGAGAGACAGATACATACAGAGATCCAAAGACATATTACTCTTGTGGTATTTTGCCTCTATTATTCTTGACTGCTTTACTAAGGCTGTCTTCTTGTCCTCCCATATTGTGTGTGTGTCTTTAGAAAGTTCTTGTGTGATCCAGCCTATTGTGGGCTTCCTGGACTCTTCTTAGACACAAATAAAAATTGGAAAATTTGAATGATGACATATTTTTTGATAAGAATCATATCTATGTCATTGAGAATGTTATATTAACTTTCTTTTATTCATTTTAATGTTTGTGTCAGAGGTGAAGAAATTTTGGCAATCAGAGGACAAACTATTCTAAACTACCCCTTTGAGTTAGTCCAAAAGTTACTTCTAAAAGTAAATTTTGAAAATATAAGAATCCATTGATTGAATGGATGGATATGTCTGGGACATTATTCCCTTTGAACTACTCTACTATCAAATTAGCTAAATATTGTCCTTCAAGACTCTGATAGAGGTACATACTAGACAGGTCAGTTTCACATTCTGTGGACTAGTCAAATTGACCTTATTACTGCTCTTTGTGCAGTTTGGCTTGTTTTTTTTTTGTGCCTTTACGTTGGTTCTCTTAAATTGTATTTACCATGTTAGAGCCATAGATATTAAGTAATTCTGAGGTCATCTAGTCCAACCTAATACCTCAGAGTTGAAGAAACCAAAGCACAGAGCGGTACAATGATTTACTCAGGAGTTGCAAAGTAAATATATGGCAGAGTGTAGATTTGAATCTATGTCTGCTCAATACAAATCTAATATTCTTTCTATGCTACCACATACTTACTTAGAATTTCCAGGTTCCTTAAAAACTCTGAAGAACCACTAATGATATTTTTCATAAATATGGGACTAAGTTCCCCAGGGCTTAGAACCTCTAACAGTTTGCTTATATTCATTTGGTATGTACTTTTATATGTACACATTGTCTTCTATGATAACCTTTATTGTAAGCTTCTTATGGACAGGAAGTATTTCATTTTTCTCCTAATATCTCTACTCAACAAAAAATATGGCACACAAGTGTTATTAGTTTATTGATTTACTGTGTTTGAAAAGAGCTCTGTAAATTTATGTGATAACACTAGTATTGATAAAAAAAACAATTTTGAAAGAATTCTGATTAAATAATCAACCATGATTCCAGGGGGACATCAGGCAGCTTGGTAGCACAGTGGAGTCAAGCAAAACAGAGTTCAAATGAAGTCGCAGTCATTTATTATCTGTGTCATCCAGGACAATTCACTTAAACTCTTTTTTTGTTGTTTTCTTATCTGGAAAATGGGATAATAATGGCACCTATATCCAAGGGTTGTTGTAAAGATAAAATAAAATAAAATAATTATTGTAAAGTGTTCATCACAGTGTCTGGACAATAGTAATCACTATATCAATTTTAGTTCTTATTAGTTTGGATGATGATGACAATAAAAAAGAATACTGCCCAATATATGATAGAGAGATGATGGAATAATATCATCATCATGCATTTTTAATATAGGCAACATGGGAATTTAATTTGCTTGACTATACTTATTTAGATTATTTTCTTTCCTTCCTTCTTTCCTTCCTCTCCCTCACTTTGCTTTGTTTCTTTCTGCATTATTTGTTCATTTCTCCCTTCTTCTCTGTCTCTCTCTAATAGTTCAGGAGATATAGCAAAGAGAAAATTGTTTAAAAATAAAAAGAATTATGTGCATATAGGAAATTATGCTGGTGGAAAATGATATTTTTATATTTGCCTCAAATTACCAATGTAGATGAAGGCAGCAATGTTTCCATTATAGGTTATCACTGAAATTCCAAAGAATGGACTCCTGGGCTCACTGTTAACTTCTGTGAAAGGGAATGAAGAAAGAAACAGCAGGGGCTTCCACAAGAAAATACTTAGAGAGTGTTGTTAAGTGTTTGTTTTCCTCAATTAGTCATTAATTGCTAGAACTTGCATCCTCAGGGTCTTTTTCATGTAAAGAGATATCTTAAGGAATTTTAAGTGTTTAAGTGGTAAGAAGAGGACCTTGAAAGAGGGATGCCAGTATTTATGTACCAAAAGAAGGAGCATCTAGGACTATTGACTTTCTTCAGTGAAAAATGTTTCTGATGAAATTGTTCTGACTTACTATTTTTTTAAACCCTTATTTTCCATCTTGGGGTCAATCTTGAGTATTGGCTCCAAGGCAGAAGCGTGGTAAGGGCTAAGCAATGGGGGTTAAGTGACTTGCCCAGGGTCACACAGCTAAGAAGTGTCTGAGGCCAGCTTTGAACTTGGGACCTCCCGTCTCTAGGACTGGCTCTCAATCCATTGAGCTACCCAGGTGCCCCCCAACTTACTATTTTTTCAAAAGAAGAATCAAAAGAACCTGATCCTTGGCATCTTGGCTATAATCTATATTCCTTTCTTTTTTTAAGAGAAACACTACAAAGCAAGAATGATTAACTTCATAAGAATGTTGCATGAATTAATGAGATAATAACTAGAGAGCTTCTTATAAGAAAAATGTTCCATAAGACATTGCCAACAAGAACACTATAAGAGAAAATGATGCAAGTGCTTCCAAATAGCCCTGATAAATAAATAAAATGTTCAATTCAAAGCTGATTGTATCATATACATCTTAAAAAATGAAGGTAGAAGATTATGATCTCTGAAAAAAATGTCTAAATTATGAAAAGGATGCTAAATTTTCAATGTTAACATTATGCTTAAGGAGCAGACATTGATATATTTAAGGATTTGTGTGTGCTCCCCTCCCCCAAATTTTTATTCCTATGATTTCCACTTCTTGATGTTCAAGGATTTTCTTGCAGAGCAGACCTTTTTTATCAGCAGCTTGAAGGGAAGCCATTGGAATGAATAGACAAACCTTGCTTTTCTCTAGGTCTCCATGCTTTGTGTTTATTGAAGGAAAGTTCATCAAGTTGCATGTTTACAGATTGAGAGCAGAATGTATGAGAATTAGTGACAAGGTTGGTGACAAGATAAGAATAAAAAGCTGGATGAGTAGAAGATTGTGCAGAATAAAAAGGGTAACAACCAGAGTTCCCCAGGGCTCAGTACTAGGGCCAATCTCATTTACCTTCCATATAAATGACCTTGGAACACGAGCAAACCGTATCATACCTAGATTAGAAAAACAGTGGATGGAGCAGAGTAAGGTATAAAACTACAGGGAAATCTTAACAGAATAAAGATGTGATTGGAAAAGTTACAGGTGAAATTTAATACAGTACAGTCTCATTATAGTATCACTTGGGAAAGGCCAAGGGGATGAGGAGAAATTTTAAGCATCTGCAAACCAGTACTAGAGATAGTTAAAAGCTTTGTGTTACCTAAATCATTTTCAAGAGGACTATTGGCCCTGTGGGCCTGAGTCCTTCCTTCTTCCCTTTTCCCCTTCTACTAACCCAAATCCACAACTAAGGCTCTCCTCTCCCCACTTTCACTTTCAGGCTCAGCCTAGCCCCTATGTTTGGATTCAATAGAGCCCCAGCGTCATCAAGGCAGCATTGGTGCTAGTTAGATCAGACATGATAGCCTGATTTCTACAAATGAGATCTAAAATGCCCCATTCCCTGCCTGTTACCATGTCCCTTAAAGCCAGTCTCTATGGCTGAAACTGTGATATTTCCCTGCCAGTTATATCATCAAAACCTAGAGCCTGGCCCCATATTCTTTGTTAACAACATGGGAGCCTGGAAGTAACTATCATTTGCTAGTTTAGGTTTCATCTAATTTTTAGATTCTAGAACTTTCTGTCATTGCTTGCTCCATAAGGTGAGTTCCTCTGTTCTGCAAGATTTTGCTATCTCTGTTACTACTGCCCATCTGCTATTGACAGGGCTCTTTTTCTGAGTGTGTACTTTCAGAAGTTTGTCTTCAAGTTCAGGAAAATACATAAAATTATAGTGGATATAATAAAACAATAGCTCTGCTCTGATAGCCAAAGGTTAAAAACAAAACCAGTGGCTCAGATTCATGGGAAGCAGAATTAAGCCAATGGAAAGGAAATGTTTGCCAATATCCTTTAAGTTTTAAGTGGCTATTAAATGTATCAGTGAAGGCTACATAAATTAAGGATAATGCAAAATATAGAAACATGGACAAGGGAAGGTTGCCTTTCAAATGAGATTACATATTAGATAATGTAGGCTAAAATGTAATATAATCATTTATTTTTCTCCTTGTAGCCAGTTATCTTTAAGGTATCCCCTTAATTTTTTCAAGTAGTTTCCTTTTGATTCAATTAAAAAAAACTTTTCTCAATGAGTAGTCCCAAGAAAGAACAAATTCAATTCGGATTTGACTTGAAAGTATATACTCAGAAAGGTTTTACATTATGTTCCTAAGTAGTTCCATATTTGTAACCAATAATTCTAATTATTCTATTGTAATAAATATGCTTGCACAAAGTAGAACAGATTTGATCTCCTTGATGTATATAATATGTTTTTAATATTTTAGAGCAATTGCTTTAAACCCATAGAAGGCTGGGAACAGATGAAGGTGAGATAAAATGAATTGGGGGTCTAGTTTCTCTACCTTAAATATGATTCAAAGATTGAGCCTTGAAGTTGAATTAGCAAGTGAATTGACCCCAGGAAAAGGAACACTTGGGATCCTGCCTATTAGTGTCCAATATCCTGCCTAAAAAGCAGCAAAGCTGGAGGGCACCTTTTCCCAAAGCCCAATGCTCTCGGGCTTCAAGCTATATAGCAACTGCTAAACAATAAGTGAATTAACTTTGTGAACTAGCTAGTTTAATTTTTGGTGCAATGACCCACAAAGTAGCTCCAAGTATTTCACAGCTGAGCTATACTTAAATGCTGGGTCCCCTTCTTCCCACTGTCAAATTTACCTTGGACTTTTCCTAGAATATTAGATTACTCATCACAGAATTTCAAAATCTAGAATAGAAATGGCAAAATAAGAAGTCTGGATACTTTCCAATAACTATGTATTTGCCTATTTCTTTTAAATAGGTAAATGATGTTTGATATACATGGCAGGAATTGTGTGATTATAAAGCTAGCTTTTCTATAACATTTAGAATGACACATTCTATAAAGAGGCATCTTTGATAAGGATATAAGGGTTTTGTAAGCTATTTGGAGGAAAAGGAGATTAAATAAGGGAAGGATAGTATTCAACTTTGGGAAGGAATAATGATAAATGAAAGAGAGAAAACAATTGATTCATTTACTTTTGTTTTCTATGTCAGAAAGAATGATCTCTGAACTGGACAGAGCTAAAGCAAAACATCTATAGGAAATTTGTTATTAAAGAGAAGATGAATAAATATGTAGAAAACAGAAAAATGGATATAAGGAAACAATATGGATTAATTAAAAAACAAGTCATGTCTGCTCAATCACATTTCTTTTTTTTTTTTAATTTGGAAAACTTTATTTAACTGATGGGTCAAAGGAATGCTGTAGAATTAGTTTTCCCAGGTTTGGGGTGAAACACTGGTAATATTACTCTCTATGTTCTTATGAAAAACATAAAGAGTTGTATGTCAGTACAATTGAGTGGAGTCCAAACTGATTAAATGTATATATACATTGTTCAATAGCAACTTGGTTAGAGATTTCCATTTGAGTGCCCTATGGATCCATAGTTTGTGTTATGCTGATTAACATTTTTAATAACTTGGATAATGGCATGGATGGTAAGATTATCAAATTTGCCAATGACACAAAGCTAAGAGGCACAGCTAACAATGTGTGTATGATGAAATATTTAAAAAATTTTCATAAAAGTCTAGATAAGTTAAAAGAATTTTGGCTTCATTAAAAGATGCAGCATACAGAAATGGGAAGTTAATAAACCTATTGTATTTAGTACTAGTCAATCCACAGATAGAGCACTGTGTTCAGATCTAAGTACAAGGTTTCAGAAAGGACATCTAAAACTCTAGTATTCAGAGGATGGCAAAAGGTATGGTGAAGGGCTCCAACACCGAAGGCACCATCGGTGATTAACCTAGAAAAGAGAAATCTGAAGCAAGGATATGCTGACTGTTTGAAAGTTATTTAGAGGTTTGAAATAAGGATTATAATTCTTTTCTTTGATTTCAAATGACAGAAGATGTAAGGAGGCATTGGATGTTTAATATAAGGAAAACAATTTCTAAACAATTAGTGCTATCTAAAAGAAGGTTGTCCTAAAAAGCTTTGACTTCCTTTCTAATCCTGGAATTTTGTGATTCTGTGGAAATGAAGAACTAATAGCATCACCTTAAAGTATAACCACTTTTCTTTTTGTTGAATGTTCCCTAATATACCTACTGTTTTGGATAGTAAATGTCAAGACATATTTATGAAGTACCTATTGTGGGTTAGTCTTGTGGAAAACACACAAAAAATGTAAAACCCAGCATTATTACACAAAATATTATAATTATTTGAAAAGGTAAGAAAAATGTGATGTGGTGATTGAATTTGGAGTCAGGAGACATTCATTTGAATCTTGACCCTTCATCTTGTTGTATATTCCCAAACAAATCACTTAACTTCCCTGTATAGTTTCCATATCTAGAAATTAATCAATCAATAATCCTTTATAAGCATTTACTAAATGCTAGGCACTATAATAAGTGCTTAAGATTCTAAGAAGTGAAAATAGCTCCTACCTTAAGCAGCTTACATTACAATAGAAGGGCATATAAAATCAGGATCATGATTCTTGTACTATGTATCATATAAGTAGGTTTTTTTGAAGAAACACTTTATAAACCTTAAAGCACGTATCATATGAGCTATTATTATAGAAATCAAACAGTGACCAAGATATAATAAAAGTGATGAAACATAAAATATAATACCTTGGTAAGAGTAGAAAGCAGAGGTACTAAAATGAGAATTATTAATCATTACAATAATGAGCAGGTTTTGAACTATTTTTTAGTGTTTTTAAAATCCTGCTAATTAAACTGACCACTGCCTTAAAGCTGCCTAAGGCAGATACTCAGAATTGTGTTCTCTCACCCATGACAAAATCATTGCTAGACATTTACACTAGATATCTTCTATATACAAAGACATTTGCATGTTATTTCTTCTATTGAAATGTAAGGTACTATTTTTTTCTTTTTTCTTTTTTCTTGGGGGGCGGGTGTTATATCTAGCACCTAGCAGGGTTTTGTTTTGTTTTTTTTTTTGTCTTTTTTGTTTTTTTACATATCATGAACATATAAAAATATTTTTGAAATAACTTTTTTCCCAGTAGAAAGAGTCCTATGCTCCAAAACTTCATGCATACCTCTATACAACTCTGCCTTAGAATATTTGAGCCAAAAATAGCTAAAAGGGATTTTGGAGGTCATCATATTTAACTCCTTCCTTTTACAAATAAGTAATAAATCATTTCCCTTTGTCTTTTAGGATAATTACTCTTCTGAAATTATTTCTGGTTTTTTAGTTGTTTCAATCATTTCTAACTCTTTATGACCTTGTTTGGTGTTTTCTTGGCAAAGATACCGAACAGTTCACCGTTTCCTTCTCAGGCTCATTTTACAGATAAGGAACAAAGGCAAACAGGTGTAAGTAACTTGCCTTGGGTCACCTAGCTAATAAACTTTTGAGGTCAGATTTGAAAAAGTCTTTCTGACTTCAGGCCTAGCACTCTTTCCACCGAACCACTTAGTTACTTAACTCCTTTATTTAAAGAGATTTATCGATGCAGGGTAGGAAGAAATGCTAGAGGACATTTAGTCTTATTCTCTTATTTAAAAATGAAGAAACTGAGACTTTGACTCACCTAAGGAAACATAGATAAGCATGAGAATCATTTCATGCTGAGGTTTATTTTGTAATAACTTTTTATGTAAAAGATTATATGGGAAATGAGACAGAAGAAAAAAATAATTCATTAGGGAGATTAAGAAAGTTACTGGGTTGAACTTTTCTACTCTGTTCCATATACATGAATCTATATCAGCTCTCCCAGAACTCCTTACTCATGATTTTAAAAATCCCTGAGTTCATGTCTACCTTTCCAATGGAAGACTCTTATGCTATTGTTTTTCAGATCCCAGAACCTATCCAAGTACCCTGTGAAAAGCCCTGGAAAAAAAAGGCATTAAAGATTAGGAACAAAGTACCATATTTTTTATTGAGTATTTCTAAGTTGTGGATATTTCCACAAAAAAGAGCATTATTTCTCATAAGAGAATTGTTCGCTTGGGTTGGGGAGTTTGCTCTTTTTTCTCCCTGAAATTAATTTTTTAAAAAGTCAATCTATTTCTAATCCATAAGCAAGAAACAAGAGCTAAAGCCAAGTCTTCCAGTTATTTTTATTCATTTCTTCTAATGCAAGAACCCAGGCATTTCTCTCTTGAATCTCCATCTATAGCCTAATCCTATTTAAGTAGCTAAGAAGCAGAAAATATCTTTCTCTCCTCTAACACCTTTCTGCAATCTCATTAGTCCTTTATATTTCAATTCTCACTCCAGACACAAGTATATTCAAGGACCTAACCAATTTCAGGGGAAAGGTAAGTCTTTTATATAAGCATTGACTTACCCCTCTATTGTGTGCTCAGGAAGGATATGACATAGCTGTGGGATAGCTTAAGGACAGTTATATTTGTCACAATTCTTAAGATTTTTATATTTGTCACAATTCTTAAGATTTTTTTTCTAGTGTAGAAACCTATGAAAAATGATTGCCAAAGAACATATGAAAGATCACTAGAGCCTTGAAGCTGAAACCTAGAGCCAAGACATAGGAACAGACAGGATTTCATACCAGCTTCTAATGGAAGGAGTTATATATTAGAATTCATAGGATCCATAATGGCATGTGATGATGTAGTACAACTTCTTTATTCATCACATCAGAAATTAAGCTAAGACACATTACCAAGGTCATATGAGTATCAAGTTGCAGAGGAGAGATTTGAACCCTGGCCTTCTCCCTCCAGATGCATTTCTCCTCAAATGATTTCAGAATGAGAGGTGAGATTCCATATTGCTTATGTCACTAATTTCTTATCTGATTTGAAATAAAGTTTTTAACATCCATAAAATGGGATAATACCTTTCTTAAAGTGAATTGTGAGGAGGATATAATTGGAAAACAGTTATGAAAGTTGTTTGAAAACATTTAAGCAAAAAATTATAAAAGTGACATTAATTTACTGAGCATGTAAAATAATTTTCCTGGAAACATATGTCACCAAAATGCAAATGATGTCATTTACAATGAAGCTGTATAATCTGATCATTGTCAGAATGAGGAAAGCAAGGGAAGATGCTAAATGAGATTATGCTGAGTCCCTAAAATGGGACACAGAAAAATTCTTCCAAATAGAATCTTTTAATTTTAGATATCACTTGACCTTATTGATGAATGTGAGAAATCAAAGAAAGTAAGAAGGAATTAACAAATATGTGAAGTAGATGGAATTCATTTAACAGTTTTTAGATCTTCAGAAATTTCTATGTTTGTAATAGATAGGCTTTTTTCCCCCTTCTAAAATATCAGCGCAAAGTGATTCAGAGATAGTGTACAGAAAGTGATGAAGTAATAATAAAAAACTTGATATATAGTCCTTAATTGGCAACTAACTACCTGTTGTCTCTGTAAGTCGGTCTCACTTTATACTTAAAAACAGAGCTTACTCTCCCTAGAACCCTTGTATCTTCAGGGAACAGTGCACTCACTTTTGAGAGAGAATATTTTGTACCAGTTATTATTATATGTTTTCTCTGTAAATCCTTTTGCTAAGGATAAATGGAGTTCTATTGCTGAATGATAACAAGGACCACACTAATGGGGGCTTTATATCTACAGTTTCAGGAAACACAACTTTATAGACTTTATCCTAGAATGCTAAGGGAAATGCATTAATAATGTACCCTTTAATACTGTGAATACAAATTAAGTGTGAGTACAAATATAAATTGGAGCAGTAGCCCTAGAAGATCTAAGAAGGCTATTAGACAATGAAATTATGACACATCACTTCAGGATAAAAAAATTTAAGTTAACCAAATAACTAGCAACAAATGTTTGTCATAATTACACATCAGAAGCTCACGACTGTTCATAGACTAACAGATCACAAATTACTATCCTATAAAAAGTGACCTCAAAATGTCATTGAGAACTTAACAAATGAACTATACTGGAAAAAACAACATCAATACAGATCAAAGTATTGTTCATGATCATGCAAAAGTACTACTAATGAAAAAGTCTTCAATATAATATTTTAATACATATTACCATATCAAATAATCATAATCAACACTGTATTCAATGTTAAGCTTTCAAAATAAAAAGATCTACCAGAAAAAATATCAAAAATCTTCTGAGAAGAGAATAATGTTCCTGTCATTGTTTCTGCTACTGAGGTTGTACTAGGATACTTAATTTACATCCCAATACTTTTATTCACTTATAAAAATCAGTTACTTTATCTACCTGGGCAATAATCTGTAGAGTATTGTCTATTAAAAAGAAATGACAGAAAAATAATAGCATTCACCTCCCAGCTCTGCTAATGATTCTGGATCTCTCCCCATCTACTTCAGCATCCTTTTTACCCAGTAAGATGCTTCTGTTCCCTCCTCTATTTGGAGATTTCCTTCACAGAAGCGCCATTTGAGGAAGTGCCCATACTACTATACTCATTCCGCTGTGTGTGTGTGTGTGTGTGTGTGTGTGTGTGTGTGTGTGTGTGTGTGTGAGTGTGTGTCTGTGTCTGTGTCTGTGTCTGTGTCTGTGTGCCCGTGGCTCAAGCTCCTTTTTATATATTGTCTTTGCCCAATGGAGTATAAGCTTTTTGAAGGCAGGAATTGTCTTTCTTTTTGCTTGTAACAGTATTCCCAAAGTTTAGCCAAGAACAATTGTAACAAATAATTTATGTAGCACTTTATTTATCTTATTCTTTCATTTCCTATCTGTGGTTGGTCCATAGAATCAGATGAGAATGATTTGTTGATATTAATAATAAAAAATAAGAATTATAGTCAATTTTATAGTAGCTTATGGTTTATAAAGTACTTAACATGCATTGTTTCATGTTATCTTACTTATAGTTCAAAGGTTACCACCATTTTACAAAAGGATTATGGTAGAGTTATAATGATTTATTTTTATTAATATTATTATTATTATTTATGATGATATGAAAGTGCTAAAACTAGTGATGGGAGAGAACTGTGGTAAAATCTTCCCTCTGATGTTGTAGGGTAGGTGAAGAACTTATTAATTACTTAGTCATTTTGAATCTGTTTCCTCATCTCTAAAATAAGAATGTTGGCACTATACTTACAGAATTGTTTTTAGGATTAGTGAGATAATGTCTTAAAAGTTCTTGGTAGACTTTAAAGCACTGTATAAAAGTCAATTATTATAATTTGAGGCTTACAAAGGTTGAGTGACATGCCAAAGGTCATAAAGCACTTTTTCCATATCGAGTTAATTATCAAAATAAAATGCATCAGTAGAACTGGAAATCCCAGGTTCCTCACTCCAGATAAATTATTTGTTTATTTTCCCTACTATAATACATTATAGTGCAAGCTTCTCTTCCTAACAAAAACCACATTGGACTAGAAGCTCTTTCTTGTCATTATTTTAAAGTTTAACTTAAATTATGCACATATTCAAGATTGAAAAAATATCTACCAAGTGTTCACATTGGATTTTTTTCCATTATGTTTATCACAGTTCTATTTTCATTCATTTGAATGCAATTTACTATAGTCACAACAGTCTTGGGGCAGGCCTACAGAGATTGGGTTGTGATGTCAAATTGCTATATGAAAACAATTTTGATAAGTCCATGGACACCACACTATAATGAGAAATTATAATGACAAAATGGTTTCAATGTTTCCATGGAGACCAAATTACAATGTCAAATTGACGGCAAAATGAGGTCAATACAAATCTACATAGACCAGGCTGTGATGTTAAAAGCAAGATAAGAACAAGTCTGTAGAGACTATTATGACATCTAGATGATGGGGAAACAATATCATTGGTGATGTCAAAATAGTAACAAAAATGATGACAAAAGAAATTGCTGTAGTTTCTTTATGATGTCAGTCTTAAAAATAAGTTATTAATATAGATTTTCTCAGGTGTTAAGGAAATTTACTGGAACTAAGAGAAAGTTTTACTTATCTACTAAAGTATTCATCTTATAGATTATGATTTCACTTTAAATTCCTGGAAACGCAATGCTTAAACACAGAACTTATAATGAAACATTCGACAATGTTATGAAGTTGAAAGAATTATTTATAGGAAAATATTTTTCAATGGAAAAGTATTTCCCTCCTACATTATTCAATTGTGGAAGAACCCTCGGGGTAATAATCTAGTTGAGGTAGTCTTCTTAGGAATGAATAGCTCAAAATTATTGAATATCAGAGTCAGAAGAAATTGAGCAACATGGCGTAAAAGAAAGCACCATGAAATTGGCATTAAAAGACTTGGATTTGTTTCTTGGGGCCCCATTCCCAATCTATATGACCTTAATCAACTCATTATACCTCCTAAACCTCAGTTTCCACAGCTATCAAATGGAGATGCTAATGCTTTCATAAATTACATCACACAGATATTGTGATTGTCAATCATATGTAAGTGCAAGCTCCTGCTAATATGAACTTCATAATTTTAAAGGCTGGAATAGAGGAAGATAAAAGCTAATTCACATGCCCAGGTCACAGAGCAAATTACTGGTAGAGTTAGAACCAAAACATAATTCTTTATCCTGCTGGAAGATTTTTTTAAACTTTTTTTAACTGAAGTTCCTTTGTAATATCTTTTATTTTGCTATTGTGAAAATGTTAAAATATTTAGCTCTACTTTTGCATTTTATAAATTATAAAACAAATAGTTTAACACTTGCTTAATCCTCCTGCTGAGAGTGCTATGAATCCTAAATATTATCTTCCTGCATGCAGATTCTTTTCATTTGTTCTTAAATAATAAATTATATTGATGCAATTTATCTTGAACAAGTGCAATAAATATTTTAACCTAATGGTAATGCCAATCAGCTAGGAAGTGAAATGCAAATGCAATAGAATACATTTATCATGCTTTCTCATCTGCTATCTTGTTTTCCTTCACTTTGTGGGTTTTCACATCAGATCTATTTTCTAGAAGTAGGAGCAGACAGGACTGAATATAATATAGTATGACCATTATACCTACTGTGTTCAGAGAGGAGCCTAACTACAATGAGCTCTCATGACAGTGCTCCATAACCTGACCAAGAAGAAACAGGAAACAGAGGAATCCTTCTAACTATGAATGCACAATACTTGATAAGGGAGTTGCAATCTAGGCTGTTCAGAATATTGATTAAGAAACCTGGAATTTAAAAAGAGGATGGAGTTTGTTTGGAGTCTCATCTATACTTAAAATGACAGGCCAGGGTCCAACCACAGTAGTCATGCTAATGCCATGGATAAGGACTGCAGAATCCATCTGCTTCAAACTAGAGTTGATAAAGAATATCTTCCATAAAATGCCCATCAAGTTGTAATTTAGGATTGGCAGGAAGAATGCTAATTGGTGATGGGAGGTGGGATGATGATCTTAGAATCATAAGATTATAGAGCTAGAGTTGGGGGGAACTTTAGGGACTGGCTAGTTCCAACCCTTTATTTTATAGAGGAGGAAACTGAGACACTAGAAGTTAAGTGACTAATCTTGAGTAATTTCCACTTACTGAATGAAGATGAATAGGGAGAGGGAGCAGGGGAAGAAGCACATATTAAGTACTGACTTTGTGCAAAGCACCTACTAGGCTCAGCCCTGAGGATACAAATAGAAAAATCATTCTGTCCCAGTTGCTCATATACTACTAATATGATGAGATGCCACATACCAGCAAGACACTGGCAATGCTTCTTTTTTAGTTTCAGTTCCATTAATAGTCCTATATTTGTTTCTTATGTTTAACCATTTGATAGTACCAAGAATTTTGGTGATGAGAAGTTGTTGTTCCCCCTCCCTCCTCCAGGTTTGCTGTAGCTGAAAATTATTCCTACATCTAAGCTTTAGGTTCAACAGAAAATGTCATATCGCTCTTCATTATTACATTTTTTAAAATGTTTAATGGCACTATAATGTTTCACTGGAATTTTTTCTTGGCTCTATACCAAGTTTCTAAAGAAATTTTCATGTAGCATGAACTCAAGAACCCTCCCTATCATCTTTGTTCTCTGGACACTTTATGACTTATCAATGCCTTTCCTGAATTAAATTATATTTAGTTCCCAGAACTAAATATATATATATACATATATATATATAACATAGCATATTTATATTGTATATAATGCATAAAAATATAGTATTTCAGATAAGGCCTCAATAGGGCAAAGTACAATAGGATGCTAACTTCCCTAATTCTCTAGTATAAAATTAATTTGGCTACTGTAACACCCCATTGTCTTGCATTGAGCTTGGAGTCCACAAAAATCCCCAGATTTCATTCACATGTAAGCCTGTCTGTCCCCATCTCTCATCTTATTTTTTTTAAATATAAGGTATTGCACCCTACTATAGTCCACTGAGTAAAGCTTTTGATACTTCTCACATAGGCAGGCTCTATTTCTGAGTCACAGTAGGTCTAAGATGATCAAATATGTGCAGTAAATATGGCACTGATATAAGGATACCTTGATAGCTGGAGACCACCATGCTAACTAAGGAAGAGCAAACCAGTTCATGTCAGAAATGGAATAGGTCAAATCTCCCCTGTCAACCACTACTAGCTTCACTCTCTCCAGGGAGTAGTGATTATAAGAGACATCCTCACAGACTTTAAAAAGCCTATTTTGACAAAGAAACTAGCATAGCAAGATGTGTCCTGTTCAAATCCTGATTCTATTATTTACTAGTTCTGTGACTGGAAAAAATACTTAATCCCTCTAAACCTTTAAATCTTCATTTATAAAATGGTAAAATCTTTCATACCTACTTTACGGTATTGTTATAAGAATCAAATAAGATATTTTACATGTTGTACATACTCCTAAAAGTATCTCCTAAACTAGCACTCACAGCTTTAATGATTGGGTCCCCAGGGGACAATCACAACTCTCATAATGTCTTGGGGGTACTAAAGTGGATCTACGCTCCTAAAAATACAATTTATGTTTGTTATTGTTGCTGTTCAATTGTTTCAGTCATATCTGACTCTTTGTGACACCATTTGGGGTTTTGTTGGCAAAAATGCTGAAATTTTCTGTCATTTCTTTCTTCAACTCATTTTTACAGATGAGAAAACTGAGGCAAATAAAGTTATATGACTTGTCTAGTGTCTCATGGTTAGTAATCATCTGTGACCCTATCTGAATGCAAGATTTCCTGACTATTTTATTCACTGTGCCATTTTATGAGTCTTCTATAATTTAACTTGACATTCAATGACATCAGTTTGTTCAAACAAAGGTATTTCAAAGGAACACATGTAAGCAAGCAGCTCACACCGCTGCTAATATAAGACCCCAATATTCTTTCTTTTCTTATGGTGATGTTATGGAGGTCCCAATCAAAGTCATTTTTGATAGGGATCTTGCTCAGCTGGACTTCCTGGACATATTCCTTTTATGAGCTTAACTCTAAAATGTTGGGATAGGGGGCAACTGGGTAGCTCAGTGGATTGAGAGTCAGGCCTAGAGACGGGAGGTTCTAGGTTCAAATCTGGCCTCAGACACTTCCCAGCTGTGTGACCCTGAGCAAGTCACTTGACCCCCATTGCCTACCCTCACCACTCTTCTGCCTTAGAGCCAATACACAGTATTGACTCCAAGACGGAAGGTAAGGGTTTTAAAAAAATAAATAAATAAAATGTTGAGCTAAACTCTCTGTTGAATGCATAGTTGGTTCTTTTTTTTTCCTCGTTAAAACTACTTTTTTGCTTTAAGTGTTCATCATCTGTATCTGTGATAGTATATTTGGTGTCTCTGATTCCCTCCTTAATGAAGTGATCTCTACTGGAAAAGAAGGTAGATGGCAAGGTTCTATGGCAATGGAGGGAGGAGAGGTGGTGGAGCCAAACTTTCCTCATTGATTCAGTCACCTAGCATTTATTATGAGTCTACTATGTATGTGCCAGGCACTATGCTAAGTACTGGGGATTCAAGAAGAACAAGTGAGGGAAAGAGTCTTTGATCTCAAGGAGCTTATAGTCCAATAGAAATGAAAATAACTACATTATTTACCTGTAAATAAGTAGACACAAACAAGATACATACAGGATGCAGAAGAAAAGGGCATTACTCACAATAAGTTGGATAGAGAATGGTTTCTTGCAAAAAATTGGACTTCAGCTGACACTTGGAAGAAGTCAGTGAATCTAAAAGTTGGAAATGAGGAGGAAGAGAGTTCAAGACTTGGGAAACAGGCAATGAAAATGATCCATCTTGTGTAAGGAACAGTAAGGTGGCCATTATCACTTGATGGCAAAAAGAAAGGAGGGTGTAAGACATAAGAAGACTGGAAAAATAGGAAGAGGTCAAAGGGAAGTTTTTCTTCAAATTCCATAAGGATGAATACATATTGAAAAGGAATAATAAGTCAAGTTGCCAAATTTTTACTAAGAATTGTGTTCCATGCACATTTCTGAACACTGGGCTAGCAAAAAGAGGTTTATATTAAAAAAGGTCTATAAATAACAATGTATGTCAAAAGTCTCCCCAGGAGAGATAGGAAGTAATCTGAGAAGAGAGGGAAGAAGAAGCTGGACCTCTTGAAAAAGTTGATATCTGAGCGCAGCTTTAAAAGAAGTCAGGGAAAGAAAAAGACAGAGGAGAAGGGGAAGAATGTTTCAGGATTGGGGGACAGCAAGTGCAAAGGAAAAGTAAGGAAAAGTAAGTGTGACATAAACTGATCATAGAATGTAAAAGATGTGGAAAGTGCAAAAAGACTAGCAAGTAGGAAGGTTCTAGGTTTAGATAAGTGCAAAAGTTTAGAAAGTTTAGAAAGTGCAAAAAGACTAGCAAGTAGGAAGGTTCTAGGTTTAGATAAATAAAGAATTAAATGCCAAACTGAAGAGCTCCTGAAGGCTATAGAAGACCTTAGTAAAAAGGGATCAAGTTATGAAGAGTTTAAATTGTATTAAGGGAATATAACATATCCATATAAAAATAAAAACAAAATATGTACCAAATAAATGATAAGTAACTTCATGAAGAAAGCACTAGCAGCTTGGGAATGGACTACAAAATTATGAAATACAAATACAGGAGTCAGGAAAAACATAAAAAAACATAAATGTATGTATGTAATTAGATGGCATTATACAAGGATGAAATATTAGCATTTTAAAGAGAAAAAATGTCTTCCCAAACTTTAATATCATCAAGGGATAAAGAGGAAATTAAAAAATACATAGAACCTGGGAAATGTTTTAGTATTTTTTGATGATCATAAAGGAAAAAGGAAAAAGAGGATAAAAGAAATGTACTTGGATAGACAGGGAGAAGGAGAGTAAACTTATTGTCTCATATGATCAGAATGCACAAGTAGAAAACTACATCACTAATAAAGGTATAATAAAGGTAGGAAAGTGGGCATCAATTAAACTTCATTTTCATCTGAATAAATCAAAGTAGAGTTACACACAGATACACACACACACACCCTGAGCAAACAGAATATGTCAAGAAATACAACTTAACAGAGGAACCAGAAGGAATTTCAGAGTTGAGAGGTAAATAAAAGGTAGGGTAGATTCAGGGAAGGATTAGTAAACTTGTAGAAGAGTGCTAGTAGCCTGCGGAAATCAGAAAAAGGCCTCAAATTGGACATGACACATAATCTGAGATAGAGATTCTAAGGATAGGAGGGAGGGAGGGCATATACTACAGATATGGAGGACCACTTGTGCAAAGATGCAAATAGAAGAAATGGAATGTTGTCTGCAAGGAAAAGCAATTAGGCTAATATGGCTGGATTTTAGAGTGTATGGATGGAAGTAATATGTTTAAAAAATCAGAAATATAAACTATAGTTAGATTGTGAAAGATTCTTAAATTCCCAACAGAAACATTTGTATTTTTCCTAGAGGCAATAAAGAGCCATTAGAGTTTTATAAGCAGGGGCATAACACAGTCAGATCTTTGTTTTGGGAGTATTTAATTATTAGTTATGTGAAGAATGGATTGGAAAGGGACTGAAAGCAGGCCTACAAATTAGGAAGTTATTGCAATAGTTGAGGAATTATAGAATTATAAGAATAAGAGATAACAATTATATAAATCATTATCAAAGTTGATTTGTTTTATTTTAAGAATTCCACTTTTCGTTATTTCAAACATTCTTTGCTAGAAAGGATCTTCAAAATTCTTCCTACTCCAATTTAACATTCACACAATTACTGGTGATTTTTGTTAACTACATGTCTGAAGATGTCACCCATATTCCCAATCTCAGTAAACTCCAATTCCTTCTTAATACTGCTAGAATCAAATATAAACTCTCCTATTTAGCATTTAATGCTCATTTTAATCTAATTATTTACCACCTTTACAGTTTTCATAAATACCACTTCTTTCCAGCTGTTCCTCACTCAGCATTCTCCATATCCCATTCCTCTGACTTTATACTGGATATTCTCTATTCCTACAATGTTTTACTTCCTCATATCTACTGGAATGAGAGAGAGGCTTCTGACCTCAATACTCTACAAGTCCCTGATACACAGTCAGTATTTTTTGATTTGATAATTTATGAATGAAAAGTCTTTTCATTCACTTTGCTCATTCTACTTTAATTCAAGACAAACTGTAGATCTCATATATCTCATATAAGAAAACTTTATTTCAACTTCATCCAGTTCCACAAATTTATTCTAATTGTTTTAGTCATGTTATTTAAATACAATTTTCTGAAAATACTAATAGTTTTATGGGAAGGAATTTTATGGAGAAAATGTTCCCCTAACTATACTTGAAACATATCCACTAACTGATTCATTTTAACAAAGAATATTTGTGATAGTTAATGCACTAAGGAATTCTTAAAATAAATCAGATTCATTTAAGTGGTCAGTTTAAAATAATTTCTGTCTTCTTGTAATTAAGTGATAATGAAAAGTTCATTGATATGGTATTGGTAATCAGGAAAATCTATGATCATAAGGTCAGGTAATCACCACTACTACATGCCTATTTGTTTCTAAACAAATTTTATTTATAGCTGAAATGAATTTATATTTAGTAATTTAAAAGATGTATTTTATTTATATACATCCTTTTCAAATGCTGCCTACCAAGATTCTTAGGCATACAACTAAAAATGGCAAATGATATTAATTCATCCATAATTTTAATTCACTGATGTTACATGAGTTTTTTAATATTTTAGAACTTTATATTTCTCTGCCTACATTGAAATCTTTTTCTCTTGTCTCATAGTTTTCTAGTGACCATGCATTATTAAAGTATATGTAAGAATGGCATAAACCTCAATATGTCTTACGAGTCTGCAAAACTTTGTGGGAGCTAATTGTATATCCAACTGCTCTAGTGAGTATGATTACCCTTTCTCTCTATGCAATGATTCACTCATTCCAACATGCCTTCAGACCAAAAGGTCTAGGGGAACCAGAGAGAGAAAAACCATGAACATACACCTAACATACTTTCTCAAGGTCCTCAGAGTATTCCCATAGTGGAGGGAGTGATTTACTACTACCAACTCCTCTAGTGTGTTTCTTATCAAACAAAATCAACCACCATGACATGATTTTTCCTATAATTGATTTAGCTCCTTATAGATTTGAGAAATTAGACCTTTGTCAGAGATTTTTCTTATAAAGATTTTTTTCCCAATTTGTTTTTTTTTCCTTCTAATTTGGTTGCACTGGTTTTGTTTATACAAAACCTTTTTAATTTAATGTAATCAAAATTTTTAATTTTACATTTTGTAATATTTTCTATCTCTTGGTTTGTCTTAAATTCTTTCCTTTCCCATAGATCTGACAGGTATACTATTCTATGTCCACCTAATTTGCTTATAATTTCCTTCTTTTTATGTAAGCCATTTACCCATTCTGAATGAATCTTGGTATAGGGTGTGTGATGTTGATTTAAACCTAATCTCTCCCGTACTGTTTTCCAATTTTCCCAGCAGGTTTTGTACTCAATATTTCTAAAAATGCCAAGATCCATTTTTATGTCAGTAAAGAAAACAGTCTCTGTATTAAATATTTTCATAGTTACCAGACAGTTTTACAATATAACTGATATATAGTATATATATTTATATACAAATATATATGATAAATATGCAATCGTGCTTATAAATATATCTATATATGTATTGTAATATTCTAAGTAAAGAATATACAAATATTCCAGATTGGAAAATATGTGATAAATAAAACCCTTTTGTAAAAAAAACTGGAAATAGAAATTACAGCCAATTATTTTCTATATTATTAGCTTCATAGGTAAATATTTAATAATATCAGAGATCCTGAAAAAGAAAAGCTAATATGGAAATGATTGTATTAGGAAGAAAATGGAATTTAAAACATGATAAAGTCTACAAAAAACCCCAAGTTTCAAAGTTTTAAATAGCAAACCTTGGGACTATCAGATAAACCTCCTCAACTGTGTCATAGGTCTCACATTTATGAATAGTTTATAACGATTCAGGGTCAATGATATCAAACGTAGTAGATATACAGTAAGTAAGAAGTTATAGTAGATTCACTGCATAGGATTAGGAACTGTGTGAAGTCCAGAATACTCTGTTTGGTTCTAAACCCAAATTTGATCCATGGAACTCAAAGAAGTCAGTGAAGTAAAAATAAATAAATGACCACCATATCTGATGATAATTTGTTTTAATTTTATTTAAATTAATTTTCTCTCCTAAAGGAGTTGTGACAAGGAAACCTTAACTCTCAAAATGTCTAAAATGGAATTGATTTCCCTGGAAACTTACTTCTCTTCCTGATTTTATTATTTCTGTTATTTGCAACACTTTATCCAGGTTGTTGATATTATGAATGTTGATATTTTTGTTAACTATTCCCACTTCTCACTTTTTCATTTCCAATCAGTTGTTATGCCCTGTCTTTTTTAGCCTTACAATATCCCTTATATCACTCCTTTTATATTCCCAAAGACAAATCTCAGTTGAAAACTTTTTCTCTCATAAAACTAGGCCATATCCTCCTAAAGTAGTTTCTTTACTCTTCTTTCTTCTCTTTTTCATTCTTCATATCAACAATAGACTAATTTCCATAAATCTAGATATGGTTAGATCATACCTATATTGAAAAGTCTTAAATATTCTTTTCATATACTACATATAGACCAAACTCCACTCTGTACATTTAAGACACTGAAATTAATCAACACTTTACCTTTTTAGTTTTATAAATATTTATCCTTCTGCATATTATCTCTAGAACACTGGAGTTAAATGAGAAAAACATGCTATATACCCTCACCTTCATGCTTTTGCTTATACTGCTCCTAATTCCTTTCCTCTGTTCAAATGATGAATTCCTACCCATAATCAAAGTCTTAAAACAAAGACCACATCTTTCAGGAAGTTTCGCCTAATCATTTTTCCATAAGGACCTTCCCTTGAATTCTTATGTATGAGGGAAGAGAGCATATTTGGAAAATAATATGACATATAAGCAAAATATGTGAATTAAAAAAAAAAAACCTTGGACCTCACATAGCAATCTTTTGCCTTTCCACAATGCACTTGTAACATAATTGTGAAACACATATCATCTGTGCCACCTCTTTCTTCTCTTCGTTAGCTAGAGCATTTAACCTGTACCCCTATTGGCAACCTGGGGATTTCCAAAGCGGTGCGGTTGTTGTTATTCAGTCACTTTTCAGTCCTGTCCTGTCTTTGTGACTCCATTTGAAGTCTTGGCAAAGATACTGGAGTGGTTTGCCATTTACTTCTCCAGCTCATTCTATTGATTAGAAAACTGAGTCAAACTTATTTAAATGTTTTGCCCCTGAGTCATACAACTAGTATATGTCTGAGGCCAGCTTGGAACTCAGAAAGATCAGTCTTTCTGATTTCAAGCCTAGTGCTCTATCCACTACACCACCTAATTGCCCTTTTCAGAAAGAATAAGCACTGCTAACTTGGAGAATTCTAGAGCTTTTGGTGGAAGCTACTACTTTTCCTAATGCTGCACACTTTAGTTGCTGAGAACTCACTAGTATGTTTACAGTTTAACAAGTTAAACATCAGTTCTTTTAATCCTTAATCAGAAACTATTATGACCAGATGGAAACACAAGAATAATAATATAACATTCCATGTGTAAGTGTAAGAAGGGAACACCCTCTCCAACTGATGCCCAAAGGGTCTGTGTTGGGGAAGGGAAGAGGAGCACACACACAAACTAACAGAATAGGAATGCTGGCACATAGGACATGCATGTTCCCAGGACAACTCATAATTCTGAATTTCAAATCTTAACATCTTTTGTTTACTTCAAGAACAGTTTGCACGAAAATTCAATGAAGTAGATGATTCTCCACTTGAGCTACACCTCTTCTGAGTCTCTTTACTCTCCTCCTGCACTGCATTAGTTCTCTGATGATTGCAACCCTTGGGCTATTTCTTGTGCTGCAAAGGCAGTGTTATGTTCGTTCAGCAAAATTAAAGGACATAATTACTAGGATCTGCAGAGTTTTTCCACATTTTCTTTCTTGGCTAACCTGTGATGGTTTCTACCACTTACACTGTAGGTAGCAAGCAGCATTCCAAGCAGCAGGCATCCATATTAGTTTTGGATCTCCGCTAAAATCTCACTTTCTGAAAGAACTTTCTTATTCCTCCTTAATATTAATGCTTCCCTTTTGATAACTCTAATATATTCTGTCTATCTCTGGTCAGTATATAGTTGTTTACATGTTGTCTCACTTAATAGACTGCAAGTTCCTGGAGGGCAAGGGATATTTCTGCCTTTCTTTATATCCTCACAACTTATAATAGTGCTGAGCACATAGTAGATGCCCAATAAACTATTTTTCACTTATCTTGATTCAGATGACATTTATTAGGGACAAATTTGAAGTCTTATACTTTAGTTTAAAATAGTGATTTTACAAGTCAAGTTGGACAGGTATGGTTATACAACTAGAAACTAAAAATTTTTGTTACATGGGAAGAAAGTTATAAGTGGAAATAAAGAATGCTTTCCAGTTCTAGTCACTACACTTGATTTTCCAGCTCATTGTTTTGACCCAGAATAGCTTTCCTCCAATGGCCATTATTACACACTCCCTAACACGATGGCCTCCAAGAAAATAAGATCATACTGGTTTAACTTCAGAAATATTTAAGATACATTTTCAGCCTTTAGCCTCAACAGCATTAGAAATTTAAATATGCCTTTATTTAATTGCAGTTTCTAGTTTCTAAGACAGGTCCTTTTACCCTTCGCTATTTCATAGTAGAGTGACATTGTACCACCAAACTTGTGTAGGCAAAGATTTCTTGGCTCAAGTTCTCCCCAAACCCACAAAGATTAATGCCCTACCTAAAATTAAGCTGTTGTGTGAGCGGTTTAGGTAAGAAAAGTCTTGAGAAAAGGCTATCAGTCAAAATGCTGATGACATCTACAGTATTGAAATAAATGGCTGATGAGGCACACCATGTTGAAATAAACATTCCTTTCACCTCGATGTGCTACATCAGCCATTTATTTCAATACTATAGATGAATGTGATATAAATAATAGGGTTTATCAGAGGTAGTTATTAACCAACCTTGTAAAAATGTAAAATATGTGTACGCACACTACATATGTTAGTTGAAATATATGTATGTCTTTCTCAGAGATCTCTCAGCCCTCCTCTCCCCCTCACTGCCATAGCCAGAGCTCAGACATTCTGATAGGAACACTCCTAGTGTTAACTATGAATCAAAAGCAACATTGTCACCGATGAATCAAAAATCTCCTTTCAAGTCAACATGTTTGGATCTCATTTTCAAGCCAATTAGCTTATTTAATGCAAGCTCTGGCCACATTTAGCACACTTTATCTTGGTAACTGTCAGCCTCTGATGGCAAATTTCCACCTTCTCCTCCAGGGTTTCTCCTCCCTCCCCCACATACCCCACTAAACCATAAAAGGAATCAAAGGAAAATCACCACCATGAAGCAAAGAAAGATTTTGTCTTGCCCTGCTCCCTATAGCCATTAGAGCTAATTAATGTGGTTACAGGATTCATTTATGGAAGTTTAGAGCAAGGGAGGCTATAGTGCTACTGTAGTCTTCTTGCTCCATATAACATTAATAGTATCTTGTCCTGTTCTAGGTGGTTCCTCACTTATAAAAGGCTATTGACAAGTTGGAAAGCCTCTAGGATGGCAAAGGGATTAGAAACCAGTAAATAATAAGGATGACAAAAATACTATCATTTACATAGCACCTCTTGTGTGTCATACACTGTCAGGTACTTAACAAATATTTCATTCAATTCTAAAACCAACTTGGGAATCAGGTGCTATTATTATCCTCATTTGAGGAAATTGAGAGAAATAGAGGTTAAGTAACTTGCTTAGGGTCATGCAGCAAGCAAATATCTAAGGTGGGATTATGAATTCAGGTCTTCCTGTCTCGAGGCCCAGTGCTCTATTTATTACACCATACAACAATCGATCAAAGAAACAGGGGTGTTTAACTTGAGGGGTAAAATGATAGTCTTTTAATATTTGAAAAAATAATGAAAGATTTCCATTTGGAAGGACAAAATTATTTTTCTCGGACCCCAGAAGTTAGGCAAATTCATAGAAATTATGGGGAGATAGATTTCAGCTAAATGTTAAGAAGCAATTCTTAACAATTATAGCTCTCAGAAAGTAGAAGGGATTGCCAAAGGAAATCATGAGTTTGCTACTTTAGAAAGACTTTAAGGGAAAGCTTGACCATTTGTAAATTTGGATGCAGGATTTATGATCTTGATAAGGTTTGGAAAGGATAATTTCTGAGGTCCCTTTGAGCTCTATGATTCTAAATGCTGAAGAACAGTCATAGATTTCTAATACTTGTGTAACCTTGAATCTATCACTTGACCATTGTGGATTTTAATTTTCATACCTGAAAATGAGAATATAATAAGTGATATCTAATGTCCTTTCCTAGACAAAAGTTACATAATTTTAAAATATAATCTTTGATGTCCAAGTCCTGATAAAACTTCATTCATATTTAAAAGGTCGGGAAATGAACTATAGTCACTCTCTCTTCAACTTCCTAGAAAACCAAAGTTTGTTAAATTAGCCACACTGCTTCCTGGACATCTCCCTATCTTGCTTTTCGTAACTTCTTCCAATCTCCATTGTACTTTTCATATCTCCTTTTTATATTGTACTCCTCCATTTGAGTAGCTTCTTAAAGCAAAGACTATCTTAATTGCTTGTATTTGTATCCTAATGCTTAGCACAGTGTCTAGAACATATAATAAACACAAGTAATGTTCTATCTATCTGTCTGTCTATCTATCTATCTGTCTATCTATCATCTACCTATAAATCTATTTGCCCCTGTGGAAAAGAATGTTAGAATAAAAAGTCCAAAACAATAATTAGAATGTTGACAATGATATAATTGTTGTCATTGTTTTGTCTTCTCTATTGTATCTGATTTCGTAGCCCAATTTGGGGTTTTCTTAGCAAACATATAGTAGTTTGTCATTTCCTTCTCCAGATCATTCTATAGATGAGGAAACTGAAGCAAACAGATTTAAGTGACTTGGGTAGGGTCACACAACTACTAAGAGTTTGAGGATGAATTTGAATTCAGATCTTTCTGACTCCAGACCCAGTTCTATCCATTGCACCACCTCGCTGCCCACATCACTATAATTATGACAATATAATTCCTACCATTAGTATTACCATAATGGCAATAGTAATAGCTCACAGGACAATAGCTACTCTTTATGTACTTAGTATTATTGGAAGAAGTCCCAGGGGTTTCAATATGCATCTCATCACACTTAGGTTCTTGAACTTAATTCCACTCTCATTGCTTCTGACCTGGGCTGTTATAATGGTCTTGCAATTGGCCTTCCTGTCCCTGGTGTCTCCTTTCTATATTTCAGCATCCACATAACTACTAAGATAATTATTAATGATCCACAGGTCTGACAATGTCTTTTCCCCAAACAAATGACTTTGATGGTATATAATTGACATTGTGGAGAATCTTAAATAGCAGTCTAAGGAATCTAAATTTAAGTCTAAATACAAGCTCCTTAGACTGGCATTTAAGGAGTTTTTATAACATGACTTCAAACTGTTTGGTTATTTCCACATAAAGTGACTACTTTAATCTTGTTCTCTTTTCTTTTACTTCCAGTCTTTCACACTGCCACACTCCCACTCCTATCCCTTGAATGTACTTTCTCCATATCTCTACCTGCTAAACCATTTTTCTCTTTATTCCAGAGTCAGATGTGGTACCACTTCTTCCATCCATCCCAACATGGAAGTGAGCTCTCCTTTGTCACAGTTTTCTCATTCACATTACCAAGCCCTCTTCTTCATTTCTTCACCTTCTACTGTAAATCACACCCATTTCTGTATCTATCATCTTCCCCTCTGGACATCTGTAAAATCCTCTTTGAGGGCAAGTTCTGCTTCATTGTTCCTTCATATCTTCATCCCTTAGCATAATTCCCTGAACATAGAATATTTCAAAAAACAGAGCCTTTTTGGCACCGTGAACAGCATGCCAATCTTACGTTCAGAGCACCATTTATTAACCATGTAACTCTAGACAAATGATTTAATGCTTCTGCACCTCAGTTTTCTCATCTGCGAGAAAGAGGTAATATTATACTGCCTGCAACTTCTTAAATCTGCTAAAAAGAAAGAAATTTGTAAGCTTTAAGATTTATGAGTTATTCATTAAATATTCAACTGTTTCAAAAGCCAATCATGGAAAGACATGTCAGCTCACTGAATAATACCATAACTAATAATAACATTCCATCTTTTGTACATACAAAGATGCTGTTACTGACCTTTCTTCAGTAGGACTTGAGTTGCAGTGTGTGGTTATGCAAGAGAATAAAGTTAACCGGCCCACATGGGTACTGAACTCCTGACCTTGGCCTCATTAGCACTGAGCAGCTGAAGGAACCAGAAGCTTTAATCTGCTGTAAATTCACAACGTTCATTCCTATGTATACATTTCTTCCTTGACTGTAATTTGGGGTTCTTTTGCCTTGTCTTGATCAGATTCCACCACTCTCTGTTATCTTCATCACGATTGTTTCATCATCATCATCATCATCATCATCATCATCATCTTTATATTCAAGTCATAGGAAAATCAATCCTAGTATGAATGCTATACTTCTAGAAAATGGTACCCCTTACTAAGAATACTATCACAGCAGCCCTGAAGGAAAATGGACTACATGAGAAAGCTTATATTTTGTCCCCTTATAGGAAAGATGAGAGGCAGCGGGGCATAGAGTGGCTTGCAGATAAAACTCAAAGTCAGGAAGACCAGGGCTCCAATCCTTGTCTAAAACACAATGTCTGTGTGCCCCAGGGGAAGTCACATAGCCAGTCAGTCCTCCAGGCAATTCTCTACTAGAAGTTAAAGAGAAAGTGCTAACCAGTATTGGTAGAGGGAATTTTCTCACCTGGGAGTTACCTAAACCAATAAAATCACCTGTCCTTTTTTTTTTTAATGTCCCTTGTTTCTTTATAATTTGCACATTTATTTTAAAGATTGTGTTTGGTGATATTTATCATAATGTCTACATGATTATAGAAATATATTAAAATAAAATGTAAAACTGAAATGAACAGATGTGCAGAGACTACATAGAAAAGTTTTTGCCTTTGGAGGATAGAAAACCTCTTCCAGATGAAACAAAAAATCCTTGAATTTTTTAAAGAATCTTTTCAAATTGAAGTTTGGCCCAATAGCTTCTATGTTTTGAGCTACCACACACCCGTTAATAATGGTGGGCTCTAGGGGGGCAGCTGAGTAGCTCAGTGAATTGAGAGTAAGGCCTAGAGACGGGAGGTCCTAGGTTCAAACCCGGCCTCAGATACTTCCCAGCTGTGTGACCCTGGGCAAGTCACTTGACCCCCATTGCCCACCCTTACCACTCACTCTTCCACCAAAGAGCCAATACACAGAAGTTAAGGGTTTTAAAAAATTTTTAAAAATAATGGTGGGCTCTCTACTATCTGCCTCCTCTCCCCTCCCCACCCTGCACCTATATAGCACCTATTTATGAGAAAATAGACTGGGGGTTATAGTGATATTTTTGATTATGCAACAATTGGGGAACTTTAGCTAAAGTTCTCTGGGTAGTTCTGGCCCATAAAAGTAATGAACTCACACATTTTTAAACAACAATCATATCTGTATTCAGTAAATAGGAGTATAGATACAATGCAAGGGAAATAAATAAATCTTGAATCCAAAAGCAAAAAATTGAAATTTGTAAAATTCCTGTGTTTTTTGTATATTTTTTGGTTTGCTATCCACTTATCTAAATATTTTCAGATCTACTTCCCCACAGATAGATAATGTTTTTATTCATCAAACAAGTAGGGCAATCACTGTGAATCACAACATCTGGCATTCAGCTTTTTAATGAGTGACTTTTTAAAAGAAATGTCTATCCGCCTGAGGTCTGCAATGCAATTAAACACATTAGCACTTTCTCATTTATTTAGTGGTATTTTTCATGAGAAAATGTGACTGGTGCAAGCTGTAAAGTGCTTGCACCTTTGGCCGATTAGCCAGAATACATTTGTATTCTGACTCTATTATAAATGCTTTGATTGAATGACTTCTCTAGGTAGCATTTGTGCATTTATAAACATTTCTCAGTGTCTCCTTGAAAGATTTAAAGCTGTACTCTTCATGGAAGCAAGTTGCCCATACTAGTTTATAAAGTCAAAGACTCCATTTGTCAAAAATGAACTTTTCAGACACTGCATTAGAAAATAGGTTTGTGATTAATGTCAGTGATAGTCTTGAACTGTCCATATCATTTTGTGGATGTTTTAATATTAAAATAAACATAAAAGATATTTGAAGAAAGCATGAAAGCAGCTTAATGCAGTTAAAGTTTGTGCATTGTGTGGTAATCAGATTAGGTAGGTTTTTTAATCACCTGGAATTGATAATGACTTTTTCACATCAATCACATGAGTTTTTCTTCTCTGAAAGCAGATACTATCCAATAATGCAAGGTTCAATCTTCAAAAATTAGCATGAGTAAAGTAAAACCTTCTTTGATTGGAAGTTTCTTTTACAATGTTTCTTTTCTATACTTTTGGAGTTTTAAATGAATAAGTATTTATATCTCATTTCTCATTGTTTAACTGAAAATGGTATTTAAACTTTGGTTGATTAAAACCTAGCCTCCTCTGTAAGTATAAGGCATGTATTAACTAATGAAATATCCCATATGTTTGCTTCAAAAATGTGTCCTTGATGAGATGTGACATGTTTTATTTGCATGAAGAATTTGGAATAAAAAATGTGATTAATAATAATTTGGGAGAGATTAACTCTCTTATAAACTTAGTCTAGGTGGAATTCTTCTGTTTCTAAAATGTTCAGCATAGCACTTTAAAATAAACTCAACTGTGCAAAACAGCTAATTGGGAAATTCCGAGTACTTTTCATCAGGAAGATTTTCTAAAGTACTAGGATTGGCTCTAATTGAAACACTGAACTTCATATGCCTTTTCTCTCCCCCTACTCCTGCCTTTTTTTTTGGGGGGCCATGATGCTATATATATATATAATTTCTGCTGATTTAGGTATCTTATGTCAGGGCAGTAAGTATGCAATTAGCTTTAGTTTAAGTGATAGCAACATGCTATAAATAAGATTCTTAATTGTGTTTGCAAGATTAAAATTCAGCCTCATTGTTTGTTCCCCTTATTTCTTTGGTGGCATTATGGTACATTCGCATTGCTACCTCTAAATGAATGTCAACTTGTTTTACCTCGACTGCAGCCGATCGATACTTCATTAGGCTGAATTGTCTTGTGCCCATGCAACCTTGAAGCTGTGGCTTAATTACCACCCGTATTATGCAGTGGCTCAGAGAGCTGTGCTCAGCTGTGTCAGTTTTGAAAAAAAAAAAGTCATGCTGTTGCCTATATTTAGGAAAAATAGACACTTGAACGAAAGAGCTATAATATTTTATAAGTTAACTATTAGGGATTTTTAAAAATACCTCTTTTTGAATATGCAAATGAACTTGAGTGTTTTCCTATTTTGAAACTCTGGCATATTACTCAACTCTTAAAAAATAACAATCTTTGATTTTCATGATCACCCTGTTGTGAATTTAGTATAATTTAAAATTACTGGCAAAATAATATTCATCTGAAAGAGAAGAGAGGGGAAAGTGCAGTCAAATGGCAATCATGACAAACGACATCCCTTGTCCAAGAGTCATTTTTCCTCACTAGACTGATTTGTCATCCTCACTTTTGACATTTTTCATCCTGCTATGAAATCACATTGACAGAATAAGATATTTCTACACTTAACAGCAGGCCACAGAAGATGGTCTCATGCCTCCATTTATTTTTTGGTTGGCTGTTTCAATTTTGATTTTTCAAGCTCCTAAACCCTGGCATGTACAAAACTTATCCCTGGCCAAGAGTTATCAGTGAGGCACCATCCCTTGAAAGACAGCTGCTACTGTATATGCAAAAACATATTTTCACTTAGAAAATAGTTCTGTTGATCATATTTCCACATTGAGACATAAAGAGCCATTTGAACTTTGGTCATCAAAGTAATGACATACATTTAGAAAAAGTGCTGCTGAAAGTTCCATTCTTTACCTTCATTTAAATGAATTTCCTGACCTTCATCCTAACAATGATCAAGAAAAGAAGACTCAACAAAGCCCTCATAAACTGCTATATTAGAAAGGAAAATAATCTGAATCAATAATTTGTTTCAGAATTGAGTTCAGAGTTTCAAGTTAATATGAAATTGAGACTGACATAGTTCAAGGTCAAAAGTCTATTTAAACTCTTATAAATCTTTAAAGCTAATTGAATGAGGGAAGGCATAAGAAATCATTTATTAAATATTTGCTAAAAGATAGGCTAAATTCTGGTAACTCATACAGAAAGAGAGGACTACTACCTGCTCTCAAGGAGACCACACTCTAATTTGTGAGAGACAACACATAAAATGGAATCCATCTCCACAAAGGATCATTCAAAAGAGTTCTGGGTTTGAAGTCAGAAAGTTTTAGTTTGAACCTTGACATTTATGTGACCCTGGACAAGTCACTTAATTTACCTAGGCCTTTGTTCCCAGAACATTCAAATAAAGATAGTGTATTAGATATTCTCTGAGGTCTCCTTCAACTCTAGATCTATGATGTTATGAATGATTTTAGAAGCATGTAAGTTTCGTAAAGTAAGAAGTGAGTCATTCAATATAGCTCAAAGTTATTGGTCTTCTTTGGAACATTAGATGAGGCCAGTCAATCAATGAGTGCTTATTAAAGATCTATAATATGTCAGGCAATGAGTTCCCTAATCAGTGATACTTTGCTTGGTAATTCTTGGTAATGCACTTTTTAAAAATTTTTTCTATATTATACGTAGATATAATTTTAATAATCATTTTCTGCCATTTTACAATCTATATTCTCTTCCTCCCTCCAAACCTTCCCTCTTCCATGAGACAATATGTAATATGTTAAAAGCTGTACATGTGCTAGCAGGGAATACATGATTCCATGTTTGTCATGATGTCAATTCTATTTTAAAAGTAAGATATCATCAGCCATGTTTTGGTATCAATGATTTCTAGTTAATAATTTTCAGAATTTTTTAAATATCAGAAGGGGAATCCACCAGGAACTATTTTTATTGCTTTTTATTAATTTATGTTTTATTCCAATGTATTAAGTATAAAATAGAATGTATATATGGATTCCACATGATGCTATCCTTTGAGATTTTATTCAATTATTTGTTTTCAATGATGCATATTACATTTATATTTTTGTACAAATTTGAGCCTTCTAAACAGACTATGGTACTTTGAAAAGCAAGGTAATTACATTGTCACTTGGAAGACTCAAATTAAAGACTAGAAGACCATTTTGTGATATTTAGTAAATAATCATTATGGTTTGGGTAGAAGATCCTACTAGATGGCTTTTGAGATATCTTCCATTTCCAAGTCTATGATATTATTCCTTTAAGCAGAAAGTAGCAAAATTTTATGGACTTTAGGAAAAGGGGCTTTTGTGAGATAGAATATGAGAAAAGAGGAACATTTGAGTATTTGAACTTTTATCAGATGACCATAGTACCGTGTCCTATGGACAATGAATTTTTAAAAAATTTTACCATTTTATACTTTTTACCATTCTGTCAATGACTTCTGTAGGTCAGACATTTGGAAGAATAAGAAAAAGATCTGTCATTGTCATGGGATTATAGAGTGTGTCAATGGATGAAAAGTTGTGGCCCACCATTGTTCCATGTGCAGGAAGGTAGAAGTTTTATACAACTGTTTTACCTTTTTTTTTCTTTCTTTTCTCAAATGTGACTTTTCTCAGTACTGTTATCCCCCATGAAAAGTGAGAACTCTCATTTTTCTTACAGATATAAATAGATACTACCTAGAGGTTAAGGTGATAACTGAAAAGAAAATGATTAGTAGAAAAAAATTCTTTATTCCTGTTCATTAAGTATTCATAGTAGATATTCTCACATGTCCATAATAGACTCCTCATTTCTACCATGGAGAATTTTTTTTCAGCATTCATGTCAGATTCCACCTTTTTCATGAAATCTACTTTTGGCCCCAATTTAATGCACTTTTTATCTCAACTTTTGTTGTATTTCACTTATACTATGTAAGCTGCACAAGGCAGAGTCTCTACTGGTGTAGACAAGGGGTACAATCCATAAAGTACAACCTGCAGAATCAGAGAAACAAGAGTTTTAATCTTGCCTCACAAATTTACAAACTGTGGAAACCAAGGCAAGTTATTTAATCTCTCCAGACCTTAATTTCCTCATCTGCAAAAACATGGCTAATATAGTATATACATCACTCAAAGAGCTGTTGTAAGTATCAAATGAGTTTATCATAAGAAAAGTGCTCTGCAAATCTTAAATAATTATGTGAATCTGACCTCTTTTCTTTGAATCCTTATGAGTGTCATATATATATACATATATATATAATATAGATATATAATAAATGTTTACAAAATTGAATTGAGCGAGAAAAGATGGAAAATGTATTGATATTAAGAAAGATAAAACAGAAGAATAAAAACCTAAATTTGGATTATAACATTTTGGCACTAGACATATCATTCAAGAAAGTATCAGCCAGAATTACAGACAATTATTATTCCATTATTTGAGTAAACACTATTATACGAAATAGTGTTCCCATTCAGCCAATGTACTTTATGTCAATGAATATGTTGTTACTTCATTACTTGAAGTGTTAGAAAGTAATTTCTCCAAGTTCTCAGGAACAGTGGCATTTGTAAAAGTTGGATATGGATTTAGAAATTGTAAAAAATCAAAAATGTTTTTTGGATTGTTCTATTAGTTACTTCTGCATGTGCTTACCTTCTGCTTGTGAATGTAGGATTAACTCTCTCTTTGTCCATCTTTAGCTAAGCAAATCAAGAGCTCAAAGCACCCTTATTTCATTACTTCATTACTTGAGGTGTTAGAAAGTAATTTCTCCAAGTTCTCAGGAACAGTGACATTTGTAAAAGTTGGACGTGGATTTAGAAATTGTAAAAAATCAAAATTTGTTAATGAAATTTTCCTTCCTTTTTTTGGAAATTTCCTGCTCTACATCAGGTGCTAGATGTTTTATTATGGTATTGTGCCCTAAATATTATTCTACATATATTTATATATTAGATACACAGAATAACATTTTATATTTCAGGTTTCATTTAATTTATTTCACAGTATTATTTTCCTGATAGACATAAACATATTTCCATTTTTAAATTTGTGGTTGCAAATGCCATTTCAGTTGTAACCATTTTAATATTGCATAAATAGCATTTAAATGACAATTGATTTTCACTTTCTAAACACAAATATAGAGCAAACTACCAATTCTCATAACAACTAATAGCAAAAATATTCTTCATATTTTGCCTACTCATTTATATTCCTTTATAAAAGATACTCCTAATTAAGGCTTTATGCTGTGTGATGCATTGATTCATGTAACAAATGTTTAGGGATTTTTTACTATAGTACTAAGATACTTTATAAGAAATTTTCTAATCCATGGAACTTATATAATTGTAAAAAGTTAATTTCAGTCTGTCTTATTTGGAGTCAGAGATAGAAGTCAAAGAATTTTGTTGTAATGTTTTGTGCATATTTGTATATGTGAGTATATTTGAGAGAGAAAAGTGGACAGAGACACATACTGAGGGAATAGATGGTCTTTTTTTAAGGAATAGTTGAGAGCAATACAAAAATTTAGATGTATTAATTTTTTAAAAGATGGTGACAAATATTTCATAATTCTGAGAGCAAGATCATTTAATGTACAGCATGATTACAGGAAGATCTTAATATGATACATTACAGAAAATTTTAATAACTAGGAGGGTGCTAAGGAAGGGAATTGTTCCTACATTTTTTGGATTGTTCTATTAGTTACTTCTGTATGTGCTTACCTTCTGCTTGTGAAGGTAGGATTAACTCTCTCTTTGCCCATCTTTAGCTAAACAAATCAAGAGCTCAAAGCACCCTTAATTAACACTAAGTAAGAGAATTCAGGAGTCACTTGCTAGAGTGGGTGAAAACTCCAGAGGCCACTTCTCTGCCCCTGCCAGTGCTAGGTGAATTGAAAGATTGTGATGGGTTCCCATAAAGTAGAGAAGGGACAGGAATTGATGTGGAAAAAGGAATATAAAAAATCCTGGTTTCTGGGTTAAGATGGCGGCAGAGTAAAAAGCAGCGCTTAACCTCTCCTAACTGAAATGCACAGGACTCCTCAAGGGGACATAAAAACAAATTCAGACAAACGGAGGGACCCCACAACAGGGCGCAGCATGGAAGGTACATGGAATTGGGGCATTTCCATGCTATAAAGGGGTGAAACAGCTCTCACTAAATTGCAGGCTGAGCAACCCACCCCCCCAACACACACACCACCTCCAACTCCAAAGTCAGCTCAAAAGAAATAGAGCAAGTTTGGGACACCCATTGAGTCATTGGCAGCTCCAGGGCCTGTTCCTGAGAGCAGCAAGAATTAGGACCCCAAAAGGCTAAAGAATGCACACAGACTTTGAGCAAGGAAATGGAGAGCAGGCACAGGTGGAAGTGGACACAGGCATGAGCGAAGGCTCTGAAACCCTGAGTGGGGAACCAGTGCAGAAGGGTATACGACTGTGGAAGCAGCACCCTGAGAAGTGTAAAGGAAGCTCCAGTAGAGGATCAAGCAAAGTGGACCACCAGGAGGCTTGACCTTGAGAATAACTAGACCTGAGACATCAGGAACCTAAAGAGCGCAGACAGACCCTGAGCATGAGGATAAAGCTTAGAATGGGCTGGGCTAACAATGGCAACCCAGAATCAGGAAGGCTAAAAGAAAGATTAACAACAAGAAGAAGAAATCTTTAACACTCGACAACTTTTACACAGAGAAAATCCAGACAACAGAGCAAACAGAAGAGGAGAACAAACAAGTATCCTGACCCTCCCAAAATAATGAAAACTGGTCACAAGCTCTTGAAGAGTTCAAATCTGAGATGACAAAAAAGTTGGAAAAGATTTGGCTAGAGAAATGGGAAATAGCTCAAAAGGAAATCAGGCAAGAAAATAACAGTTTAAAAGGCAGAATTTTGCAATTGGAAAGCAAGGCTCAGAAATCAAATGAACTGATCAGCAAATTGAACACCAGAAATGACCAGGTTGAAAAGGAAAACCAAAAGATTATAACCAAAAACCAGTCCCTAAAGGCTATAATTGAGCAATTAGAAGCCAATGATCTCTCAAGACAGCAAGAACAAATAAAACAAAGTCAAAGGACAGATAAATAGAAGGAAACATGAAATATCTCAATGAGAAAGTGACAGACCAAAAAAAACCTGTCTAGAAGAGACAATTTGAAAATCATTGGTCTTCCTGAAAAAGCAGAAATTAATAGAAATTTGGACTCCATACTAAAAGAAATTATTCAGCAAAATTGCCCTGAAGTTCTACAACAAGAGGGCAATATAGACATTGAAAGGATCCATAGATCACCCTGTACACTAAACCCAGAAAAGACAACGCCCAGGAATATAATAGCCAAATTCAAGAGTTTCCAAGCAAAAGAAAAGATCTTACAAGAAGTCAGAAAGAGACAATTCAAATATAAAGGAGCACCAATCAGGATCACACAGGATCTGGCAACCTCCACACTAAAAGACTGCAAGGCTTTTAATATGATATTCAGAAAGGCAAGAGAACTGGTCCTTCAATCACGGATCAACTACCCATCAAATCTCCCTCTTACAACTTCCAGGGGAAAGTATGGGCATTCAACAAAATTGAAGATTTCCAAGTATTTGCACAGAAAAGACCAGGATTAAATGGAAAGTTTGATATCCAACCACAAAAATCAAGAGAAACATGAAAAGGTAAATAAGAAACAGAGGGGAAAGAAAGAAAACTCATAATTTTTAAATTTGCCTTTTTAAGGGCTTCAGTAAGATCTAATTATCTGTATTCCTATGTGGAGAAATGCTATGTATAATTCTCTATAGTGAACTCTATTCACTATTATAGTATTCACTATTATAGTAATCAGAAGAATAATTCAAAGGGAGAGGGTGGAATACTAAATGGTCTAAGATGATATGGGGGATGGGAAAGAGGGGGGTGAATAGCAGGGGACACCAAGAGAAACTTGAGAGAATAAGAACATTAGGATATTCTATTACACACAAAGAGGGCATGGGAAGGAGAGGGGACAAATACTATTATAAGAAGAAGAGGAAGGGAGCATTAAGAGGTAATATTTAAACCTTACTCTCAGTGTAATCAACCCGGAGAGGGAAGAGTAGCTATATTATCCATTGGGATATAAAACTCTATCTAACCCTACTGAGAAAGTCAGAAGGGATAAACCAAGGGGAGCAGGGGAGAAGGGAGGTCAAAAAACGGAAGGGAGAAAAAGGGGGAGGGAATACATTAGGCCTTTAAAAATAAAAGGAGGAGAATAATAAGGGAGGAGTAGAAAGGGAAGTTAATCAAGGGAGGGGATAAAGGATACAGGCTTAAAGCAAACCACTGGTTTAAAAGGAAATAGTTTAAGAAGAAGGGGTAGGAATAGGGGAGGATACAAAAATGTCAGCAAATGCACAACTGATAATTATAACTCTGAATGTGAATGGGATGAACTCGCTCATAAAACGGAAGCAAAAAGCAGAGTGGATTAGAAACCAAAATCCTACCATATGTTGTCTTCAAGAAACACATATGAGGCGGGTAGATGTACACAAGTTTAAGGTTAAGGGCTTGAGAAAAATCTTATGGGTGTCAAATGAGAAAAAGAAGGCAGGCGTAGTAATTGTGATTTCTGACAAAGCCAAAGTAAAAATAGATATGATTAAAAAAGACAGGGAAGGTCATTACATCCTGATTAAAGGCAGTATAAACAATGAGGAAATAACACTTCTCAATATGTATGCACCAAGTGGCATAGCATCCAAATTCATAAAGGAGAAACTGGAAGAGCTCAAGAAGGAAATAGATAGTAAAACCATAATAGTGGGAGATCTAAATATTCCTCTTTCAGATCTAGATAAATCAAACCAAAAAATAAATAAGAAAGAGGTAAGAGAGGTGAATGAAGTCCTAGAAAAATTAGATTTAATTGACATGTGGAGAAAAATAAATAGAGACAAAAAGGAATACACCTTTTTTTTCAACTGCACATGGTACATTCACAAAGATTGACCATGCTATAGGGGATAGAAACATTGCAAACAAATGCAAAAGAGCAGAAATAATAAATGTAACCTTCTCAGATCATAATGCAATAAAAATAATAATTAGTAAGGGCACTTGGACAGGAAAATCAAAAACTAATTGGAAATTAAATAATATGATTCTCCAAAACCAATTAGTCAAAGAAGAAATCATAGAAACCATCAACAATTTCATTGAAGAGAATGACAATGATGAGACATCCTACCAAACTCTGTGGGATGCAACCAAGGCCTTACTAAGGGAGAAATTTATATCCTTGAGTGCATATATTAACAAATTAAAGAGGGCAGAGATTAATGAAATGGGCATGCAAATCAAAAAAAATTAGAAAGCAAGCAAATTAAAATTCCCTACATATGGGGGGTAGCTGGGTAGCTCAGTGAATTGAGAGCCAGGCCTAGAGATGGGAGGTCCTGGGTTCAAATCTGACCTCAGACACTTCCCAGCTGTGTGACCCTGGGCAAGTCACGACATTGCCTACTCTTACTACTCCTCTGCCTTGGAGCCAATACACAGTATTGACTCCAAGAAGGAAGGTAAGGGTTTAAAAAAAAATCCCCAGACTTCCGGGTTAAGATGGCGGCAGAGTAAGAAGCAGCTCTTAACCTCTCCTGACCGAAACACACAAAACTCCTCAAGGGGACATAAAAACAAGTCCAGACGAACGGAGGAACCCGACAACAGGGCACAGCGTGGAAGGTACGTGGAATCGAGACATTTCCAGGCTATAAAGGGCTCTCACTCAATCGCAGGCTGAGCAACCGCCCCACCCCCACCCCCTCCACACTCATCTATAGCTCCGAACCCAGCTAAAAAGAAATAGGGCAAGTTTGGGGCACCCATCGAGTCATCAGCAGCTCCGGGACCTGTTCCTGAGAGCAGCTAGACTTAGGACCCCATTAAGTCAAAAAAAGCACGCGAAATCTGAGCGTGTGGGAGCAGGACGCTGGGCGCAGAGAGCCGGCTGAGGAGAGGCGTGGGTGGCGGCAGACACAGCCAGGAACTAAAGCCTAAGTGGGGAACCAGTGCAGACGGGTATAGGACTGTGGAAGCAGCGCCCTGAGACTTGTAAAGAAACCTCCAGCAGAGGATCAAGCAAGAGGGCCCACCAGGGGGCTTGACCTTGGAAAAAACCAGAATTCAGACCTCAGGAGCCAATAGATCGCGAACAGACACTGAGCGCGAGGATAAAGCTGAGAAGCTGTTGGGCTAATGATGGCTACTCAGCATCAGCATCAGGAAGTTCAGAAGAGAAAGAATAATAACAAAAAGAAGAAGTCTTTAACACTCGACAGCTTTTACACAGAGAAAATCCAGACAACCGAGCAAACAGAGGAGGAGAACAAACAAGCATCCGGACGCTCCTCAAATAAGGAAAACTCCTCACAAGCTATGGAAGAGTTCAAAACTGAGATTATGAGGAAAATGGAAGAGATCTGGCAAGAAAATAACAGTTTAAAAGGTAGAATCTTGCAATTGGAAAGTGAGGCTCAGAAATCAAATGAACTGATAAGCAAATTGAACACCAGAAATGACAAGATTGAAAAGGAATACCAAAAGATTATAGCCGATAACCAGTCCCTAAAGGCTAGAATCGAGCAATTAGAAGCCAATGATCTCTCAAGACAACAAGAACAAATAAAACAAAGTCAAAAGACTGAAAAAATAGAAGGAAATATGAAATATCTCAATGAGAGAGTGACAGACCAAGAAAACCGGTCTAGAAGAGACAATTTGAGAATAATTGGTCTTCCAGAAAACCCAGAAATTAATAGAAACCTGGACTCCGTACTAAAAGAAATTATTCAGCAAAATTTCCCTGAAGTCCTACAACAAGAGGGCAATATAGACATCAAAAGGATTCATAGAACACCCACCATATTCGACCCAGAGAAGAAATCGGTTAGAAATATTATTGCCAAATTCAAAAGCTTTCAAGCAAAAGAAAAAATCTTACAAGAAGCCAGAAAGAGACAATTCAAATATCAAGGAGCACCAATCAGGATCACACAGGATCTGGCAGCCTCCAC